>NC_041399.2:90885091-91185091 GCF_900747795.2 Erpetoichthys calabaricus
TCATTTTTTTGCGGTGACCCAAGGTTTCATTTTGGTACGCACCTTTGTGGGACCATCCGGTATAACTTGTTAAAAAGAGGGTTCCATGCTTTATATAGCTTAAGGGCTCACCAAGTCCTGCCCTGAAATGGACTAACAGCCTATACAAGATTGTTTTCTGCCTTCAGCCAAGTAAGGCCAGAATAGGCATCAGGCATCTGAATCCTGAAATTCAAGTAACTTCATTTTTGATCAAACCTCCTTGAAAAGAAATGAGCACAAGTGAGCATGTTTAAAAACTTGACTATAACGGAGAAGAGGTTGAGGATGAGAAACTGGAAGAGACAGTACAGTGTATATGAAGATGAACTCTGAAAACTAAGATTACTAGTTAATTTTCTATCTGTGAGCAATTCACTTAACCTGACTGTGGTCTATCTGTAAAAATGCCAATAAATACAATATAATAAGGGGCCTTATTTATTGTCAAGTGTTGCATTGGTCCTTGTATTATCAAAAAGTGTGGCCATTATTTTATTCTATTAAATAATACTTTATTTTAAAAAATACAATAAGGTGTATTATATTGATGTACTTATAAAGTTTCTTGGGATGGAATTTACCTTAGAAAAGAGCTCTAAAAAAAAACTTGTTTGTTTAAAAAAGGGCAGGGTTATTACAATTACATGATAGTCTCAACCTTGTCTTGTAGGAACAGCCTTAAATTTCAGTTCTTTTCATGATAAATAAATAATTAGATGCCTGCTTAGAGGAGATGTAAATTCACAAATGACTGGTGAGCTGAAACCTGGGCAGAAAAAAACATTAACAGCTCAGTGACATGATGAATGATGGTCCATCAATAAATTCAAGACTTCAGCTGGGATAGGGAGGTTAATGAATGTGCTCTAATACGTAGTATTAATATATTTTGAAATTTTCTGTGTTTTCATCCTTCGTATGCATGTGCTGTCTCTTTAATTTCCTAAGTAAAAAGTGTTATGACTTCAGGAAAAAAAGCATAGATCTTTTTAAGCTTGGGGATAAGGAGATAAAGTATAAGTCAGCAACTGAACAAAACTTGTAACCCAAAGTTTGTCCTACCTTTTTACCAAGACAATATCAGAAATAAAAAAGAAACAGTTCAGAATTAATAGTGAGAATTCAGGATCCAAGTTAGAAATAACAAACACAAATGTTAAGATTTATTCAATACTCGAGTGATTTAAGAATATATATGCCAGCTTTTATGTACGATCACTCTGATAATGTCACTCATACACAACCCCAGGGCATTGTGGATACAATCACCATAAGAACAGACTATGCTAATGCTAGAAAATGGTGGTGCCCATGATAAAACAAAATTGCAACAGGGAAAAACATTACATAACGTTTATCTTCACAAAAACCCTTTTAGAGTTTAATAAATAACCAGATTACTTAGGATAACAATCCCCAGATTTGATGCATACCGTTGCTTAATAAATACTAGTAAGCCACAAATAACTAAAGTAAAACACCAATCATAACAAAAATAATGTAATGACTGTAGGACTGTATGGTCAAAACATGTGATTCACATGCTTTTGGTAATTAAAAAATATAATCTTTTCCTTACAGGGGAAAGTTAGAAATGGCATTGCATGGAGTTACTGTCTGTAGGACCATTACTAGAAGACGATTGGGGTATTTTTCGTACGTTGGGGGTATTTTTCGTATGTGGATTACTCATTTAGCCGGATGTAATTGTTGACGATTTGGCATGATCCTCAATCTGTCGGTTTTTCGAAACTCTTGCTGGAAGTGTTGTCATAGCAACACATCCTAATCCTCAAACCTGCTCGGAGCAGGTTTGTTCTATGTAAACAAGGATTAGCTCACACACTTAATCGGTGTCCGTGCATGGAATTCATTCAGTCATGACTTTGCCGTTCATGAATGAGCGACCAATTGATATATCAGTACGCAAATTATAAGAAGAGAATTTCATATAGAGAGGGTTTTGCGCGATCGTCAAGATCCTTTATTGCTCCCGGAGGAAATTCTTTTCAAAAGATACCGCTTTAGCCGAGGGGGAATATTGCACCTCAAAAATTTATTAGGACCTTATATTCGAAGTCAAACTTGGCGAAGTAGGGCTCTCACAACCACACAGACAGTATGCATTGCTTTGAGGTTTTTTACAAGCGGCACTTTTTTTTATATACTGTAGGCGATGCGGAAAATCTATCTAAAAGTGCAGTTTACCAGGCAATTCGTAAAGTCTGTTTGGCTCCGAAATATTTCCTTAAGGTTTTCATTGTGTTTCCTGGACACCTGCGTGTGCAGACAAAAGAGGCGTTTCATGCCATTGCAGGTAGGTAATACACAGGCAAAAACACCCTCAGTTCCATGAAGAATATCACAATCAGCCTAACATTCTCATTACCCAGGGTTTCCAAATGTGATTGGGGCACATGGGACTGATCAGAGTGGAGTTTGATCAAACATTATTTGGAAAATGTACCTCTCCTCCTGATTAATAATCAGACACAGTGTCTTCATCAAATATTTGACCTTCGTCAATATCTCGTTGGTCAGACACAAGTTCTAGGGATATGACATTCCCTGCAACTGACCCAACAAAAAAAGAGGGCTATATGGAACATACCTATGGCACACATTGAGGACAAATATTTGCAATGACCATCCTTTACCTGAAATGAAGTGACCACTGCATCCTGCCACTGGTTCTGAGGAGGAGCTTCCCCGTGGAATGCCCTCAGAAACAGGGCAATGGGTATTTTGTTGGAGAGGCAACTCTTCTGCAGGGGTTAGGTCTGGACCGTGTGGACCTCCACCTGTTTTTTGCTTGTCTGCCTTCTTATTAGCTTTAAAAATTAGTGTTTTTTATATTATATATGATTACTTATGTCAACAATTCTTTAAATAGTTATATATACCAATATTTACCAGTTTGAAGTATATTCTTGTACTTCACTTTAACCTGTTCCCATGTTCTCCTTGTGCTCACGTTTGATCTGGAATTATGACATATTAAATAATAATTAATCTGACACATAGGAAATTAAACACTGCATTCAGTAAGTACAATGCACACTACTTAGCGTTTAATTTGTCGGCCACTTTTCCAGCGGTCTTTTCTGGTTTGGGCTGCTATTGCAGTGTTACCCCTTGTGCATATTAATTCTTGAAATTCTTCATGTCCTTCAAATAAAAGGTCTTGCTCCGCTTGTGTGAAAAAGAAAATGCACCCGTTCTTTCGTCATTTTGTTACAGCTTATCAAAGACTTGCTGATCATGTTTTCTAGACTCAATATATATGGGCTTTTCAATCCGCGCGGTCAGGCGCATTCATCTCGGATAATTAGATCCAGCTAAACAAATCTACTACACGACTGCTTTTGAAAAACTGACTTATCCCGGAAGAGTTTCACTGGCATTAACTCATCCAAGATGAGGCATCTGATCTCGGATGATTTAAGTGACGTATGGAAAATACCCCCCATGTCTGTATAGTCTGGTATGGATCAACTAAAAGAAACAAGTTGGTACCATATTTTATGCAGTCAAGGAAGACATACAAGTCAAAACAAAAAAAATCTAAAAGCCAAAAACTCACCACCAAACTGGAATCAAAACTAAATTGTCAGGAGAATAAATAACAGTCACACAAACTAAAGATTGGGAGCTGGAACACAGCTGAAGTGTAATTAATGCTACTGCTGCCTTCAATGGCAGCAATTGCCTCGGAAAGCTCTAAGGTGCTGCTGAAAATGTTAAATAGCAGCACCTGACTGTCATTATCTAATTAGGTGTCTTGATGGACAATGTAACAAACAGTAAATTATCTAAATTAATAAAAAAACATTAAACTAGTGAAACATAAAAGGAAAACATAATAGGCAATTAAAACATAATTAAGCAAAATATAATTTAACAAAAGAAACGCAGCGGCCACTGTTGTGTTTTAAAATATTTAATTATTTCATTTGTGTGTGCGTCATGCTCCTGTCCTTCCTTAACTTTTCCTAATAGCTGCACTACAAACACCATTGTAGCTGTATTTCTAAAATTATACACTGATAACATGAATGATTACATTTTCACAAAAGACCCCCTACTACAATCAGTGCCATTGAACATTGGTACCCAGGTGTGAATCGCTGTCTCACTCCTCTAGTGCATACTTGACAGCATTTGCATTTTATTTTCAGCTTGGAAAATCCAATCTAGCCACCCTTATCAAGGTTACTGTATGTTGCTACCAGAATGTGAATTGCTATCTTTCTCTCTTCCAGACAACTATGCACTAAAAATAAACTCCAATATATTATTTACAGTCACTAGCATTGTTTCAGTACAAATAATTAAAAAAAATATCAGAGACTAATTCAAAAACCATAAGCTTTGCAGTTGTTTTAGTTACTTAAATATATCTATAATAATAAAAGGCAAAGCCCTCACTGACTGACTCACTCACTGACTGACTGACTGACTGACTCATCACTAATTCTCCAACTTCCCGTGTAGGTGGAAGGCTGAAATTTGGCTGGCTCATTCCTTACAGCTTACTTACAAAAGTTAGGCAGGTTTCATTTCGAAATTCAAAGCGTAATGGTCATAACTGGAACATATTTTTTGTCCATACACTGTAATGGAGGAGGCGGAGTCACGTATCGCGTCATCACGCCTCCTACGTAATCACGTGAACTAAAAACAAGGAAGAGATTTACAGCACGAGTCACCCGCGGGAACGAAGGTAAATGACGTTAATTTTTGACTGTCTTTTAATACTGTGTAAGCATACATATTAACACATGTGCAATTAAACGTGTGCATTTACGGGGTGATTTCTCAGGCTTAAAAGCTCACCTTTTATCAAACGCGGGGAACAAAGGTAACTGACGTTGTTCACTGTCTTTTAATACTGTGTAACCATACATATTAACACATGTGCAATTAAACGTGTGCATTTACGGGGTGATTTCTCAGGCTTAAAAGCTCGCCTTTTACTAAAAAGGTAAATGCAAAACTATTTTCAATCAGTTTATTGAAACGCTCCCGTTAAGGATTGCAATAACGTATTCGCGAGATAAAAGAACGAAGTAGGGGGAAATGGAGGAAGAGATGGAAACAGCGAAGAGCAAAAAATTAATTAAACAATTGAGAACGGAGCGAGTGAAGCATACAAGCATGTTCATAAGGGAAACAAAGCACGGTGTAAAACGTAACTTTAAATTAAGTTTATAGAAACGCTCCCGCTGCGGATTGCAATAACATATTCGCGAGATAAAAGTTTAATGAGAAGACACGAGGTATAAACGAACCACACGCCGTGGCGCAACGTTAGGGGCAACAGTTTCAACCATTCTATGATCTGCTTCTCGCAACTGAAAGACGGCACATGCCGGATGTTAGCCGACTTGCTGACCGCAACGTTAGGGGCTTCAACTATGGCGCTGATGCCACATCTCAGTGCCAACACTTTGCAGACTCTACTTAAAAGACACGCCCTCCTCACTGGACAGTTAAAAAGACCAATCAAACTAACGATGACATCAAGTATTACCCAATCAAAAGTAGGAAAGGAGGCATCTTCATAAAATGCGTGTGGGATGATTTGCATGACACGCTGCTTTAAAAAAAAAAATGATAAAAAAAAAACGGGATAAATCCCGTCCAGTATTGATTCAAAACGGGACGCGCAATTTCATTCTCAAACGCGGCACGATTCCGTATTTTAAACGACGGGTGGCAACCCTACAGTGCCAGGTAACCACCCATACAATCAGATTGTGATTCAGACTAGGAATGCAATGAATGTAATTACCCCGATCTACATACAAGGCGAAAGTCTTGCAACATTCAAAGATGATGGTTTGGGATAATTAGTACTTATGAAGTACACCATGGCACATAAAAGAGCTTATGAAGCCTTGAACCGAAAAAAGCAAGATCTCAGAGATCGTAAAAAAAAAAAAGGAGGTAATGTCGTTTTACTCGCTGTACATTTTAGTCAAACATTACCAGTTATTCCACGAGGGAGACCAGCAGATGAACTCAACGCGTGTTTAAAATCCATGCTTCTCCCACGCTCGGTTATATGTCGCGTGTTCTCGGGTAGGTACACCAAAAAATGTATACATTTAAGCATGTAATGGGCAAACAAAAAATGAGGTATACCCGAAGGCACTGCAGTAGTACTCAATGTAACTTTACTTCTTAAATGTTAATGTTTTACTGTTTAATAATTTATACGCTTCTTATATATTGTTCAAATTCTTTTATCAAAATACCAGTGACAGCGCAATGCACTATAACATGGAGTGAATACACCATACGCATCTGCCCACGGCCGCCCTGGTGTGCGCAGATAGGAGTTGATTCTAAAATAAAATAAACATAAAAAGAGTAATACAATCATCACCCATAAAGCGGATAGCAGACGTGACGTATTATATGTGTACCAGATTTCAAGTCAATAGGTGAAACGGTTTGCAAGCTACAGGTGATTTAAAATCCTGGACAGACCAACGAAAAGCCACGGTAGCAAATTATAGAAGAAGATTTTACTGTTTAATAATTTATATTTATATGAAATGTGCTTCTTATATATTACTTCATATTCTCATGTGATAATGATGTTAATATTGTTTATATTGATTTCTATGTTATTGTAAGTGCATCTATGTGTGTATATGTATGTATGTATGTATGTATGTATGTATGTGTATATATATATATATATATATATATATATATATATATATATATATATATAAAATATATATATAAAAAATATATGTGTATATGTATATATAATATATCTGTATATGTGTGTGTATATGTGTATATGTATATATATATGACAGCAACACTCATAACAATGACAACACAATTACATTGACAATCATGTTACGTTATTTTTAAAATGTTTCCTTAACTTTTTCATAACCTCTTTAACACACTACTTCTCCGCTGCGAAGCGCGGGTATTTTGCTAGTATATATATATATATATATATATATATATATATATATATATATATATATATATATAGTGAAAAAAAAAAAAAGAACAAAGATAAAGAGTTGGAGAGTCCACCCCGTATAACGTAACAACAATGCACAATACCAAAGCATAGTCATTCAAGACTGAGTCAATAGTGACTGTCTAATAAGTGGAGGTTTGTTCTTTTATATGTTCATTGGAAGAAGAGGTGGGACAGGTGGGGAAGTGAAGTCGGAAGGGGGCGTGGGTTGATCCTGGAAATAGGCAGCGTTTTAGCCGTTCTTTCCTTCTGAAGGTCTGCGAAAGAGGGACAGAAGGTATTACTACAATTCATCAACCCCGTCACTGTTGCTTACCCACCCTAAGCCCTTAGACTGCCTCCCATTCGCACGTGTGTGACAATATATAAACCCACCTGAAGTGCTAGATGGTTCTAGCTGTCCAAGCAAGATGAACATCAAGGGGGCTATGTAGATGCTGCAGAACATGGATTTTGCTGACTCTGAATGGGGTTCTAACATCAAATAGCAAATTCATTGCTATTTGCTATGTGCAAGGAGTATACAGTGAGAAAATCATGGATATTGAGAACTACAGGTCAAAGAAAATTTCCTTTTTCAAAGAAACTGTGTCATGGAACTGGTACCTTCGAATAAGAACAGATTTGCTGCTCTGTCATGTTCTGCCCAAGCTCATAATAAAAATTGCAGCTCTGCACAAAAGCATAACAGTTAATGAACAATTATTCACAACAAACTGCCAATGCCCTTTCATACAGTACATAGCAGACAAACCTGACAAGTTTGGCATCAAATTCTGGACAGCCATTGATATGAATAGCACATACAGCTAAATACAATTCTATATTTGAGAAATGATTCCACATGACCACCAAGGAGAACGACTGTCATAGACTGTAGTGATAAAACCAGCTGAACCCTCCACCTGCAAAGGGTGAATTTTACGGTGGAGAATTTTTTTACATAGCTTTCCCTTGTCAATAAGCTAATTAAAAAAAACAAACAAACAAGCTTTCTTGGTACAGTTAATAAAATTAGACGAGAGACCCCCGTGACCCTGTGTTAGGATATTTTCCTTGGTACAGCACAATGCACCAATCACCACAATGCTCAGTCCCTTCCTCCTCTTTCCCAGCTGCCTCCACTCCTCTCCCAGCAAGCTCAGTCTTCCTTCCTCCCGACTCTGGCCTCTCAATGGAGTGAGGCGGCTCCTCTTATTCAGGTCTCGGGAGTGTTCCAGGTGGTTCATCAGTATTACCCGGAATCACTCCCAGGTACAGTGGAGGTCCTCTACAGGGCACTGCAGCTCCCCCTGGCGGTCCCCATGGAACCCAACAGCTTCACCAAACAGATTAGTTCCTGACATGCCCTGTGAGAATCTGTGGTGCCATAGCCACCCAGGAGGGCTGCCCTCTAGTGTCCCAGGGGAGGTACTGCCTCATCAATGCCCTCTCCCCTGGTTCTTCCACTCTGCTGGTGTCCAGGAGAGGTAGTGGCCATGGTCGCCCATCACAATGGCTAAATTTGGAATAAAAAAAACCCCAAAAAAATTCACATTTCTATATTTGATAGGTGGGTGTGGGTGTGCTCAACCAGAATGCAAGGTTCTGTGGAGGAGCCACAGGAGACTTGTTGCTGTGTTTTATAACTTGCTATAATGAGCTGTGATCAATATCAAAATTTTTTATTCAGAATGTATAGGCATGGTTTGGTCCGTTTATAGGAGATGGACGTCTGAAGCAGAGCTCCGCTAGCAGCGGCTTTATTTTCCCACGTATTTCATATTATTTAGAGGTATCCTGTATTTAACCCGACCAAGGAACTTCCACTACAATATACAAGCATGAGTAACAAGAAGAAAAGTCAGAAAGAACCAGAAAAGAAACTTAAAGCTGCATCGAAGTCCGGACAGACTTCCGGCCTGAGTGCAGGTGTAAGGTATGGCATCACGGAGACTGACCTGGAACAGGCAGAAGAGTGCGCAGAATTCCTGGGGCCCCGCTCCATTGTATCGTCTCCAGTCGAGAGTGAAAATGGGAGCGAAGGCGCAAGTGATACAGGTCGCGATGGATCGCCGATTACTGAGGATCATTCGAGACTAGAAAGGGCTCTGCAGGACGTGCTCTCATCTACTCATCGCGAGCCTGTAACAGGAGCTGCATTTTCACTTGCGGAGCACGAAAGCAGAAGCGAACTGTCCGAACTGAAAGAGATGATCGCTACACAGATAGCTACACAGATAGCTACACAGAAAGAGATGAACACTACACTGGCCACTGCCATGGTTACGGCCATGAATGAGCTTAAGAAAGATAACACAAATGATCTTAAGAAGGTGGCCACTGAGCTCAAGAAGGATAACAAAGATAAGGAAACGCGTCTATTTGAACGTTTCGACGTGAACTTTAAAGGCATGTTGGAGAAATTAGTGGAACATATTGAAGAAACTAACTCCAAACTGAAAAGGCTTGATGATCATATTAATGACGTTTCAGACCAGCTGGAAGACGTTAAGCAGGGACTCACGGCTCGAGTGGAAACAGCGGAACAAATGGCATCTAACGCCGATGAAAAAGCCACAGCTGCGAACTCGGAATACAAAAAACTTGGAGACAGACTTGCAGCCCTGGAGGATGGGTGCAGAAGAAATAATATAAGAATTGAGGGTATACCTGAGAAACGAGAAAGCTCAAGCCCAGTGAAATTTGCAGTAGAATTACTGTCTAAAATAATTGGAGATGACTTTAAACTCGACAATGAGATAGCCACGGCTTATCGCACAAAGATACCAAGCGCCTTTAAATCTAGGTCTTTTATTGTCCGCTTCGAACGACTAAGATGTAAGCTTGATGTGATGGCACTTCTCAGACACAAGCAAGAGATTATATTCGAAAATAATCTTATTCGTATTTTTCCCGACTTCTCACCATCAACAGCTGCAAAACGCAGATCCTACAACGACATTAAAAGGATGCTACGGGAAGCCGATATCAAATACAGCCTCTTGTATCCTGCCAAACTGAAAGTGGAAGTTCAAGACGGACATTATATTTTCTTCAGCAAAGAAGAAGCTGAAAAAGAATTAAAGAAGCTGTTTCCGACACTTTTTTTGAAAGTTAATTAAAATTAAAGAGCCGTATTCTATCAAGGCACGGGAAAGACCGATGATCTGATCGCTGGATCCATGTTTAAAGAGACTGGTATTATAATTATACATCTCTTATTCTCTTTTTTTAAAATTTTTTTTTTATATCTGGACTTTATATGTTATATGTTTATGTTTTAATCAGAGTTATAGAGCTATAGACGTGAGTGTGAAAATGTGGAAGTGATTAAAGTAGGATTCGTTTTATTTATTTATTTTTTTTATTTCTTTTCCTTTTTTTTTTTTTTTTTTTTTTTTTTTTTATTTTATTTTATTTTTTTTTAATTTATTTATTTATTTATTTTTTTTATTTTACTATACCTTAAAGTAGACTGTTTAACTTCATACCCTTGGTTTAATGCTTGTTCTACTATTTATACAATTACCATTATACTATTACAGTATGAATTACCAGGTTTATCCTGGACTAGTTTTTAAAATCACTCCCAGGGTTGTTTTTTTTTTTTTTTTTTTTTTTTTTAACCTTAATATCTTAACTTAAAAGCGCTGAAGATTGGTTCAAGATTAAATATTGTTAATGAGAACATTTTCGGCAGATAGTATTAAGGATTTAACTGTAAAAGATATCTCTGTTTTAATTCTGTAACGCCGCTGCAGGGTGGGGTTTGTTTTGTTTTGGACGTGCTCTGTCTCTTCGTATGTCAGAGGACTGGAACATCGCGAAGTGGGGTCTAGCCTCATGTGGGGAGGCAAAATGGGGGGGTGGGGGGATAAAGGGGGGAGAGAAGGAGAGCAGGTTATATCTAATCTATTCTTATAATCCTTATAATTATAAATATCAATGCAGCAACAGGCTAACATGCAACAACTCCTGGGGAATCTTGAAACTAAGATTAAAACTGCCATATTACCAATTAAAACTATAAAATGACATTAAAAACTCAGAATCAATGTCTCCATGATGGGACAGTTAACTTTGTGAGCTGGAATGTTAAAGGCCTGAATCACGAATTAAAGAGAAAGAAAGTATGCTCTCACCTAACAGGCTTAAACGCTAAAATAGTATTTTTACAGGAGACCCACTTACTAACCAAGGATCAGTTCAGATTACAAAAAGACTGGACTGGCCAAATGTTCCATTCTAGCTTTATAAAGAAAACTAGAGGGGTGGGAATTCTCATACATAGAACAGTTCCTTTTGTAGCATCAGAGGTAGTGTCGGACCCTGAAGGGAGATATGTGATGGTCATGGGCAACTTATATAACAGTAAAATGATTTTGATAAATGTTTATGCACCCAATGTTGATGATAAGGAATTCATGCAAAATCTATTTGCATCCATTCCCAGTGTGAACACTCATAAAATTATAATGGCTGGGGACTTTAATTGTGTTTTAAATCCACTCTTAGATAGGACTCCTGTGACAGGGGGGACGACATCTAATACTGCAAAGATAATTACACAGTTTTTAAAGGATCACAACTTATCAGACCCCTGGAGGTTTCTTAACCCAAACTCAAGAACATATTCGTTCTACTCACCAGTGCATTATAGCTACTCAAGAATTGATTATTTTTTTATAGATAATAATTTCCTGCCTACAATTAAATTATGCAAATATGACACAATTGTTATCTCTGACCATGCCCCTCTAGTCTTGGAGCTAAAATCAATAAGCCCCTCGTACTCACCTCGCAGATGGCGTCTTAACCCTCTTTTATTGGCAGACGAGAACTGCACAGAATTTATATCCAAACAAATCAGCTTCTTCCTAGAGACAAACATGTCTACAGAGGTTTCTGCAGGAACACTCTGGGAAACTCTAAAGGCCTTCCTAAGAGGCCAGATTATTTCATATCTTTCCCATAGAAATAAATTAGAAACCAAGAAAGTGTCAGAGCTAAGAAATGAAATTACTAGAATAGATGAAGAACAAGCCAGGCGTCCAAGTGAAGCTCTTCACAGGAAAAGGCAGGCCTTGCATACAGAACTTAACATCTTAACAACTAAAGAAACTGAACAACTTATTTATAAGTCTAGACAGCATTACTATGAACACGGAGAAAAAGCTAATAAGCTTTTAGCTCAACAAATTCATAAACAAGAAGTTCACAATGCAATACCAGTAATCACCAACAAGAATGGAGAAGAAATCATCGACCATAATAAAATAATGCACACATTTAGAGATTACTATAAGTCTTTATATTCCACTGAGCCCAAAGAAGACAACACGCAATCTAATGCATTTCTGGATAATTCACAAATACCACAAATAGATGCTTTAAGTGCTGAGGAACTAGATAAACCTCTAACGCTAACAGAATTACTAGACGCTATAAAGTCACTACAAAGCGGGAAATCATCAGGCCCTGATGGTTACCCCGTAGAGTTTTATAAGAAATTCTCCACTCAGCTAGCTCCACTCTTATTGGTAACATTTACAGAAGCTAAAGACCACCAAATACTACCTCAAACATTTCGACAAGCATTAATCACCGTCTTTCCTAAACAAAATAAGGACTTGTTACAATGTGCATCATATAGACCAATTTCACTCCTGAATAATGATGTTAAGATACTCTCAAAAATCCTAGCTAGAAGGATGGAGAAAGTGCTGCCCTCGGTAATATCAAAAGATCAAACTGGATTTATTAAAGGCCGACATCTATCTTCAAATCTCCGACGCTTGTTTAATGTTATATATTCACCAGCAAAATCAAACACCCCAGAGATATTACTATCATTAGACGCAGAAAAGGCATTTGACATGATCGAATGGAATTACCTTTTCACTGCATTGGAGAAATTTGGGTTTGGCCCGAATATTTGTGCTTGGATTAAACTACTGTATACCAGTCCAGAAGCTTCAGTTTGTATTAATAAAATTTGCTCAGACTACTTTAAACTAGAACGTGGTACCAGACAAGGATGTCCCTTGTCGCCACTGTTGTTTGCAATCGCTATTGAACCACTGGCGGTTCACTGCCGAAATTCTCATCAGATAAAGGGGATTGTCAGAGAAGGACTGGAACAGAAAATTTCTCTATATGCAGATGATATGGTCTTATATATATCGGACCCAGAAAACACTGTCCCTGCTGTTTTAACAGCACTAACAGAATTTCAAAAGATATCTGGTCTTAGAATTAATCTGAATAAAAGTATACTCTTTCCAGTGAACTCACAAGCATATAATATTAAATTAGACACCCTACCTTTTACCATAGCAGATCAGTTTAAATACCTAGGGTAAATATCACAAGTAAACATAAAGCTCTTTATCAACAAAATTTTGGCGTCTGTATGGAAAAAATTAAGCAAGACTTGCATAGATGGTCAACCCTTCATCTCACTCTAGCCGGAAGAATTAACATTGTTAAGATGAATATCCTTCCTAAACTTCTCTTTTTATTTCAAAACATTTCAATATATATCAATAAATCGTTTTTTAAACAGTTAGATTCAATAATAACCTCATTCATTTGGAACTCAAAACACCCACGTATCCGAAGAGCGACCCTACAAAGACCTCAGGCAGAAGGTGGCATGGCTTTACCTAATTTTCAGTTTTATTACTGGGCAGCAAACATACAAGCCATAAAAACCTGGACACAAATAAATGCACATACACAGGCTTGGTCTGCAATAGAAGTAAAATCCTGTAGTACTTCTTTATACTCCCTGCTCTGCTCTCCAATAAATGAAAGTTATCGCAAATATACTAATAACCCAATTGTGCTTTACTCACTCAGAATATGGAACCAAATTAGGAAGCATTTTAAGATGGAAAATCTTTTATCAGTGGCACCTTTGCAAGGGAACCACCTCTTTCAACCTTCGCAAGTATATCCAGTTTTTAATACCTGGAAAAGTTTTGGGATTAAAATGCTCAGAGATCTTTATATAGACAACATATTTACATCTTTTGAACAATTACGTTCAAAATTTAACCTCCCAGCTACACATTTCTTTTACTATCTTCAAATTAGAAATTTTGTTAAACAGAAATTGCCCGATTTCCCCCACCTTGCACCCTCCACAATGCTGGAAAAAATACTGCTCAATTCCGAGGAAACAAACACTATTTCCACAATATATAAAATCTTATTAGAGTCCCTACCTTTCAAAGATCCAAGAGAACATTGGGAAGAAGATCTCTTAATCAATATATCAGAAAAGGAGTGGAAGGTAGCAAAGCAGAGAATTCACTCAAGTTCTATATGCGCAAAGCATAGAATTATTCAACTAAAAATTATATATCGAGCTCATCTGTCTCGCTTAAAACTGTCCAAAATGTTTCCAGGCCAGGATCCGACCTGCGAGCGCTGCAACCAAGCTCCTGCCTCACTGGGTCACATGTTCTGGGCCTGCACCAAACTAACATCATTTTGGACAAAGATTTTTAAGTGCCTCTCAGACAGCCTTAGTATCACAATCCCTCCTAACCCACTAACAGCTGTGTTTGGTGTCCTTCCAGATGGACTTGAATTGGAGAAGGACAAACAAACGGTGATTGCATTCACTACACTCTTGGCACGCAGACTTATTTTGTTAAATTGGAAGAATCCTAATTCTCCTCTTATAAGTCAGTGGGAAACTGATGTTTTATATTATTTGAAATTGGAAAAAATCAAATTTTCAGTTAGAGGATCTGTACAAAATTTTTTCAAAACTTGGCAGGATTTAATCAATATTATTTTAGAATAAGAGAATTAACTATTATTGTATTTAACTCCCTTCTCCATCTCTTATTTATATAGATATTTACTTCTCCCCTTCTTTTGTCTAATGTTGCCTTATTAAAAAGCTTAAAGAAATTTTCCTTTAGCTAAGCTCTCCTTCTCAGGGATGGGGTTTGATTTGTTTTCAAATTTGTTGGGTTATAAATGGATCTGTTTGTATGGAATGATTACAATGAAAATTAATAAAATAAAAATATAAAAAAAAAAAAAAAAAAAGAATGTATAGGCATGAAAGAAGGCAAAAGGCACTTTATTATGGACTTGGCATGGGAGCTTTGCAATAACCACATGAGACTGGCTGCAGTGTCAAAAGAGAAAGCTGCTCGTGTGACAGCATCATTTCAGGTCTCTCACTGCAAGACGAACAACTCGGTGCTAGGTTGAAAAATGCTATTGCAGTAAAACAAACAAAAACTGTAAAAGTTGCCACCATTTTATGTGCATGAGTAGCTCAAAGAATTTATGTTGGTCACTTAATGTTTTGTAATCATCGAACTTGCCAGTTACAATTTAAAGATGTTTACATTAAAATGAACTGTTTAAAAATGTTTAAGTTTCAAAATATTTTTGCAAGAAAATAAAATAAAATGCATTTGCTTTATGTGTTCAGCCAACTGAAATATGTAATATTGCTTTTGACAAATTAATACATAACAACAAGCATTAGCACAACGACAAAACTTTTTTTTTATTGCAAAAGTTTGGTAACATTATAATAGAAACTGTATGCAAAGAAATATGTATTGTGTCATGAACTTTATTTTTAAGTATAATCAAGCCTATTTTTAACAATCTACTTCTTTTGTTCCACTGTACACAATGGTTATTTCAGTTCAGTAAAAAACAGCTATTACCTCATTTGAAATGGCATTGTGATTCTTTTCGCATAATATTGAATATGAACTACACAAGCAGAATGAATCTGATGTTTGGTGAAGAAAGAACATGAAAGTGATACATACTGTAATGGACAGAGTGATTGGGCAGAGAGTGCAGCTGTGTACGATTGTTCACTGGCTGCATTTTCAGACACTGCAGATCTACAATGAATGCAAATGTGAGAATAAACTGATGGCCATACTTTTTGAAAATGTAAGGGCCAATGCAATATAATACTTGACCATAAATAAAGTGCCTTTTAGGAGAAAAAAGCTATAATTTGACCATAAATAAGGTGCCTTTTAGGAGAAAAAAGCTATAATTTGAGTCCATCTCCATGCCAAACTGTAGAAGACTGGAGCTGTCAGTCCAGTGTTAAAGAACACAAAAGATCCTCAAAGAGACACACAGATAAAGTGCCAAGGCAGTGCAGAACACACAAGCAGCAAAGGAAAAGTGAATACAATGCAACCATTTTTAACATGCAAGCTGATAAAACTGCACAAATGGTGGCAAACTGATGATGTTAGCATTACATATTCAGTCCATAATGCTACCTGCCATTTACCAACATAACTCATGAAATATGCAAGTAATGCTGCAATTTTATAAACTATTTACTCTATACAGAAAAAGGTTGTTTTGAATTGGAAAAGCTTCTTGTGTCACAGCATACCTGCAATTTGTTCTCACACCAAGTACAACAAAGCAGTGCAACCTGGAGAATGAACACACAGCAAAACAAAAAGAAATTATAGTGCTCAGCTAACTGAAATGTGTTATTTTGCTTTTCACTAATAAATACTAAAGCAGTTTTTTGTACATGGCCAGGCAACCCTTGAGTTATTTTTTTTTTTGTTGACAAACATACGCTAATCTTTAAAGTGCAAATATCCAAATACAATATATGGTTTGCACCAAATAATGTTTAATTTTTATGTTCACTAAACCTTCATTAGGATATCTGTGGATTCTGTGGTTGGGCAGTAGGGATGCATGATCAAGATGCCAAGCTGATCGGCCAGTGGACAGAACAAAAACATTTAGGCGCCCCTTGGCATAACCTTAGCAGTTTTAGTACTGAAAAAAATGGTGGTGGTTTTAATGTTAATCAAAACAAAGCAACACAATTCAAAGGAGAGAAAAACATTACCTCTTAGCCAAACACAGGATAGACTATGATAACTGATCCCAATGTAATTGTTCTTAAAGAAGGATTTTCCTTTGTAAGCAAAACATAATTAAAATAAATTTTCCATGAGTCATTTTGATTGAATTAAAGCTTTAGTCATTTTATATACATCAGAAATAGTAAAATAAATGAACCCTTATTAAGTTAAAAGTGTCTCAATACATTTATTAGAAATACCTTAATCAATAACATTCAGTTACATTTAATATGTTTGCTTGATTCTTGATCTCAAAAGCTATGACTTATGATAGTTATGATAGATAATATATTTATAATTTGTTACTAACCTTCACCTATTCTGTTTCTCTTCTTGGTGTTTAAATGTGGCACTTGGTGCCATTGCCCACCTGCCAAGTTGTTTTGCCCGCCTAAGATAAAGTCATCTCTGATGGGCGATCACAGGAATCGTCGGGTAGAGAGTCCTATTCATCGGATTGGCTGGCCCAGCACTCACTCAGCTGTGGAAAGGCAAATAGGGGGAGTTAGCTTGATGGCTGAGGTCTCCAGGACTCTAAACAAATCCAAATCATATAATGTAATATCATCTACTGTTAAATTCTGCTCTATACTTGTAATATTTTTATTTTACTATTATACTGTATTGAGAATTACTTGTGTTTTGTTCTGTGTATTGTATTTTATTGACCCCCTTCTCTTTGACACCCACTACACACCCAACATATCTGGAAAGGGGTCTCTCTTTGAACTGCCTTTCCCAAGGTTTCTTCCATTTTTTCCCTACAAGGATTTTTTTTGGATTTTTTTCCTTGTCATCTTAGAGAGTCAAGGCTGGGGGGCTGTCAAAAGGCATGGCCTGTTAAAGCCCATTGTAGCACTTCTTGTGTGATTTTGGGCTATACAAAAATAAATTGTATTGTATGACTTATATTAAAATAGCCACCATGTCAAACAGGAAGTATGGTTAATAGTAAAAATTACAAACTTTTAACAGTCTTATCCTGTTTGGGAACTGCAAACACCTTTTTAAAGCACTTGTATGTTTATCCTTTGAAAATATTAAATCTGTGAAAATACAAAACCTATAACAAGTAACAGTAGTGAAATAGGAAACAGCTTACAGTTCATATGGTTTTATTTTCATATTTAAATTAATCTGGCAGTGGTGCACATTTTGATCTTAAATTCACATACATTAAGTTAGTTAATTCACACATTTTTCTGCAAATTAATTTTTTTTCGGCATCAGTTGCCATATTTAGTAATGACACTTTAGTGCCCCGTACTTAAAATGAGTATTGGGTATAACACAAACACTCTTCATTTTTGTAACGCTGATAACAATAAAAAACATATATTTATATTTCTGTATAATGTACATTATTTATTATATCCTTATACATTAAATACTCAAACCTTCAAATCACATTTGTAATAATGTTAGCAAGGACTTACAAATTTGCAATATGCCTCTAGGGAGTGTGAGTATCTTCAGACTTGTGAATAGTGCAAGTGCGGTAATCCTACAGCAGTGCCTGTATCTGTACCTTTACCTATTATACAAATATTTAAAATAAGTCTGGCAGCACAAGTTACTTGTAAAAAGATGTTATTGCTTGACATTAAATTTGATGGAATATACATTGCAAGAGGCAAAACTAGTCAGTTGCATTTAGAGTTCTTTAATAGCCATGATGCTGCAAAGGTAACTACAATTTCACTACAACAGAAGAGTAAGCCTGAAGCAAAGAGATGAGGTTAAAAATTGATATACTTTAATGTTGCAGCATATTTCAAGTGACTTTGTTTCCTGGTGTCAATTATCTAAAGATTATATATATATATATATATATATATATATATATATATATATTTAAAAACACTGTTTGTACTGCAGATATTACAGTTACTTCCACATAGTGCCCTGTTGTAGCATTGAGGCAAATAAGATAAAAAGATAACTGCATGTTGACTAATAATGCTATTTTTGTAAGTCATCTTAATCATATACTTTCCCTTAATATTATTAAATTGTGCACATCTTTCACAATAAAACAAAAGAGTAATGGTGGCAGTTTCTGGATTTAATTATATTTCAGCCTTAAACATGATAAATGGTAAAAGCTGGGGTGTACTTTTTGCAGGGTATTCACTTAAATTTAGGTATACATTTTTACAGTTTGTATATCATTTAAATAATTAGATGTTTTTTCATTCCATTCTGAATGACAAATAACTCTACTCAGCATATATACTAAGTAAACGTGTTCATATAACATGCAGCCAGTATCTAATTTAATATTTGACTCATGGATTAAAAAAAGGCTTGTTTACAACAATTTATTCTGACTATGAATTAATGAAACTGCTTCTTCAAAAGATACATTGTATAAGTATTTAACATCAAACAGTAAAATGTAAGAGTAAATCAGCTTTTATTCAAAACCAGTCGGTTAGCATTTTGTACATTGGCATCTCTGTCCTTGTCAAGGCTCATGCTATTTCTGCTATAACTGATTCATCATTCAGATTATCCTCTTAATATTAGCTGATTCAATTAAAATATTTCACTTGTTAATTATAATCAGGTCTAAAACAACTGTAATGCAGTAGACATCAAGCTCTCCCAGGATGCAATAATATAACTTTTCTGCAGCCTTTCAAACATCAACAGTCAAACTGACCATGATCCATTTAGAAGATGTTTATTTTAGTTAAAGCCATAACTGTTTGTCTTTAAGTGTTTTGATTTTAAAACAGAATATGGAAATTTTACATTAGATGTACCTGTTTAATATAATATTTACATTTACTTGCTTGGCAGACTTTTTTTTTCAAAGTGACTTACAAAAGACGTAAACATAATCAAGTAACATTAGGCTAGGGCCTGTTTGTTCAGCAAGTGTAGTTGGACAGGTAACAAAAGTCGATTGCCATAAGTGAAAAGAAGTAACAACTAATAAATTTACAATCACAGGTTACAATCGATAAAGCAATTAAACTTAATCTAACAACAAATTAACCAACAGTATAAAATATTGCAGAGCAAAGTTTTTTCCAATCAATAAGACAGATATTCACAGAACAGGTGGGCTACCATCATCTGAGAGGGAAGACAGCAGTCCATCCAGCTCATCAAGGAAGATTGTGAGCAAAATATAAAAAGTTAAAACTTTTGTTAAAGTACCTGATATGTTCTTAAGGGATAAATGAAAATTGTGTTTAATACAGATTTTATTTTTTCATGGTAATATCATTTATTAACTTCATGCTTGTCACATTTAGTATTCTAATTAGCAGAAGCAGCATTATTAGAATATTCATCAAAAACAAACAAAACAAACTTAGAATACTCCCTGCACAGCATCATCTGTGCCTAAGTGGGATAGTGCTAATGTAAAGTGAAGAATCTGCATATAAAGCCCCAAAGACATGTTGTGTTGGTTGGGTGCGATTCATTCAAATTTACTTTTTTTTTCTGTACAGTGTAGTCTCATTCATATATTTCCTATATTATTTTTATTAACGTTCGAAAACATTCATTTATTCATTTTCCACCGCTTATCTGAAACTGGGTTGCGGGAGCAAAAGTCTCAGCAGTGATGCCTATATGTCCCATTCCCCAGCCACACTTGCAAATTCATACTGTGGGATCCCAAGGTGGTCCCAGGCAATCTGGAAGATATAATCCACCTGGCAATGTCCTGGTTCTTCCCTGGGGTCTCCATCCAGCTAGTCATGCCCTTTAAACCTCCACAGTGAGACATCCAGGGAGCATCTGTGTCAAATGGCTGAACATTAGAAAAAATATGTTCCTAAATATAACAACAACAATTTATTTTTAAATAGCTCAATATCGCACAAAGAATGCCTCAGTGGACTTCAACAGGCCCTTTTTAACTGCAGGATAAAACTGGGAAGGACAATTCAAAGAGAGATCTCCTTACAGGTAGGTCAGGCATGTAATGCTTGTCAAAAAACAGGGTAAAATACAAGACAGGAAACATAATGCAAGAATGCATGATGGACAGTTATTGGTCTCATACTAAATGAGTATGTCAAGAAACAAAGTCAGTCACTTAGGTGTTGTATTGTTTTAGATGTTTGTGGTGAGGTGAGCTGGGAAGGGTTTGGACATCTTTCAGCAGAAGACTTTTGCTTTTTTGGCAATCACACTGGTCTTTAGCACACCCTCACAAGAGGACAGGTTGGCATGCTCTAGAAAGACCTTGGGGTGCAGATTCTGGCTTAGTTCAAGAGAATAAAAACAGATTGTGTTGGTAACATTTGAATTGACCATATATTGCATAATATTATTATTTTTGTGTGTAATAGTCAAATCCAGTATCCCTGGCTAGGACGGCCTAATAACCGGGGAGAAGAAAGATGGCAGCATAGGTCAGAGGGCCTTCTGTGACACCAGCACATCTTCACCACTACAAGGTTGCAGCAACAGAAAGGCAACAGCACCAGTCTCCCAGCCTGCCAAATTTCTTTATGGCTAAGTTCCCAAATTTCCCCACACCTTGATGTGGAGGAAACAAACATTTGTATATTATCGTAGTATTTCCCTCTAATTACCCTTTACCTGTTTTCTCAAGGGTAAATGTTCTCGTCAAGTTCGTTATTGGGTTGGTCTACTGTTGCACTTTAAGATGAACACACACATACATAGCTATACACATACACACAGACCTAACCACAACAGTGCCCCATGAATGACACACACACACTGATTAACCTTTAGCACTTTAAACCACACAAGTGCTTTAGGTATAACACAGCCTGTCACTCAGCACTTGAAGAGACTTATTATCAGTACGAACAACATACAATGTTTTAATGATATCTCAGACCTAAATATTACTTTTGGTCTACAAGAATACATTTAAACATACAAAGACTCAGCACTCTTGACTATAAGCCATTTATCAGCCAAGAATACCTTCTTCACGTACTGTTCCCTACTATTGAGTGGAGCTCTCACTCTCTGCCTAATAAACCTCGCAGCACAGAGGTAATGGCAAATCTCCAGCTACACTAGGTGCTCAAAGAAATCTAACTTATTATTTCACTCTGTAGACATTAAGACAAAGCATAGAAAGTTAAAAGCAGCATGGTATTTATTACAAGAATAATAATAATACCACTGGAACAAATAATAATAGAAAATAGGTACTGACAGAAAAGTCTGAATATACTGTATATAGTCTTTAGAAAAAGCTTACGAAAAAGTTACAGATGACAAGGAGGAATGTCCCAGGGCGGCGTTTGATTTAGCAATCGACGTTCATGAAAATGCTGTTAACTGACGATTGGATGAAAACTGGTCACACGTGTCTTTGTTTTCTTTTCTGATGTCGCTCTTCTGTCGTTGCTGTTTCTCTTCATCTTCGTTGCTTTCAAATGAGGCATATTTATTATAAAGTTTCATGCTGTGGTTTCACAACACATGAATGTTCCATGCACCTGATTGGCTGGCTGTCAATATGATGGATGAATTTTGCTCAAACTCTTTAATCGATCTTTTTCCAGATAATAACGTTTTTTGCTATTGCCTCATGTCTTCCTTTCCCAGTATGTAAACCAAATTGTTGTCCCAGATGTCCATCCATAAAGTAATCAATATCCTGAGGTATCTGCGCAGTCTTCCTTTCCCAGGCTGTAATACCATTTTAGCACTATGCTGTGAACAACTGTTATAAAAGTGAGGTGTAAGGGAAGAGGATATGTCTTTTTATTATAATGCCTCCTACATCTGAATTCATCTTGTTGGGACTGAGCAAAATATAATAATAAAATATAGGGAATAATTTGTAGATTTTATAACAATGTGTTTGTGTAATTATCTTAAGGAAAGTAACATGGAATAATGAACTATTTGTTAGACTAAGTAAAAGTATTTTTAACGTAGACTTATACAGTGTCTGAGCCCTGAACATTTGCAGGAAGGCCATTCCAGAGATGGGGGCTTTATAACAGAAGGCTCGGCCCCCCGATGAGTTTTTATTTATTCTTGGTACTACTAGGAGAGTACACATTCATTAGAAATTTGGGTTCGAATTGAGTATGTTATACTGTATTTAAGGTATATATTATGTGAGTGCCTTTCAAGAAAAGCACTTCTGCAGATATCCATTATGACATATATTTTAATGAGAAAGTAATTCCTGTTTAACTAAGGTTTCAAATTTTACTATTTAAACTAAAAAAGGGCACAGTCCATCAATTGAACTGCCAGGAGCCTTTGTTATAGTAAAATCCTTAATCATCACTGCATTATTATTAATAAATTATAAAGATCTCTAAAACTGAATGCTAAGGAAAAATGTGTTGTGTTTTAATAAGGGCTGCTATTCAAATAAAAAATGCAATCACGATTAATTGAACAATTACAATTTTTAATAATTATTAACATCATAATAAATGCAATTTATGGTATTTCCTTTAAGCATAAAATATTTTTATATAAAACATAAATTTCTAATAAAACACTGTTTTAATAATCAATGACAACACATGTTAAAATGTTTCATTTAGTTATTTAAACAGTTTTGTTTAACAAAAACAATGCCCAACCACCACCAGACACCTCTCCTGACACCCCCCAACCCCCTTAGTTGCTAAACTATTTGGGAAATCCAATACCTATATAGTTTGGACTGCTGTGCTGACAGATAGCATATACAAAAAGCATTTACAATTTTGCAAAAAATTAAATATTAAAAACAGAAACATCAAATCATGGTTCAGTTTTTGTGCTCAATCAGCTCTGTTATCCTGCTTACACATGAGTCAACTCAGCAGCTGTTACCTGGAGAGGAGTTGTCATCAATTAGATTGAAAATGTGTATAGATTAAACTTTTAAATAGAAAAGAATAGACTGAAAAAAAACTCTAAATATGTGTCCAATAGGGTTATTTACATCATTTGTAAATCATAAAATAAGTCTAACTATTTTACGCTTCAGCCCAAATGAATACAAATGTTTGCATGAATAATTTGCACTGATTATTGCCTAGCTTTATTGGTTACAGCATAATATAGGCAAATGTAGGTTATAATGTAGGTTACAATAGATATACAATTTTTCAAACAAAAACAACATATGAGTTGTAAGGAATTTAGCTGCTCCAACATGGGAATCACCCACACTGTGCTGGTCCAGGTCAGATATTTCTTCATGGGCAACAGAAAAAGCTCCATAACAAGTGATGTGACTTTTTTTTTTACCATCAATATGGTGTCACACACGTGCGCATGAGAAACAGCTGAAGGGCCTAAACAACAGTAATTCTATGCCAGGCCAGAGGGCAGCGGAGTGTACTGACTATCTTTCTCAGTCCCTTGCAGACCTTTCCCGGGAAATCCCGCCTGTGTCCGAGCCCGATGATGACGTCACTTCCGGGCACAAGGACGTCACTCCCAGTTCCTGCACTGATGACGTCATTTCCCCTTTGGGCTGTTAAAACGGCCATCTTGCCTCAATACAGGCAGTTCTGTTTTGGACTCTGATCTAGGCACATCATGCTATGATAAAACAACTTTTGCAGCCGAGAAAATAATATACGGGTGGCTTCCCCAACTCTTTATGATGTCTTTGACTCATTCTTGTGACAATGGTAACTCGGGATACTGGAAAGTATGACTCAACACGTAGTGCTAGTCTGTCTGCAATGTTAGTGCAATACGAAAATGAAACTAATTCACTCCACTTGTATAACCTTGAAGAGCTAGTATATAAATAAAATAATGTTTGGAAAAAATGTGACACATCATGTCTTTTACTGATTCAATATAGTACATTGTATTTTATTCTCCAGTACAGAAAGTTCAAATATTATAAGGGACGAGCGGTAACTCTACTGGAGTGTGTGGATTAAGACCATTATCAAAAAATACACAGAAAACGATTAAGTGCTATTAATAGACTTGGGTTAATTTGCCACTGTGTCATTATGTGTGAAGCATGGTCAAACTGACTGGATTTGCATTTAGAAGTTGCGCTAAAAAATTTAATCACAGAAATTTTTAACACGTTCATTACACATTAATGGTAGTTTTAATTTTTAGGGCAGCAAATTTTACAAATTAGTAAATATGTAGCCCATTTGTTGCTAAAATTTAAGAGAAAGCTGTAAAATGCAATTACACCAATTATGGTTGCAACGAGAGGTGATGCAAAACAACACCTTCGATTGGCTAACTGAAGAGATTACTATATGCAAGCTTTCAAGGCAGCATATGCCCATTCTTCAGGCAAGTTGTAGTGATTACAACTTAACTACAACTTGCCGGAACATGGGGTCTGAGCTACCTTGAAAGCTTGCATATTGTAGTTTTTCACTTAGCCAATAAAAGGTGTCTTTTGCTTCACTACCAATTGGTCTAAAAAGTGTAAATGATAGCTTAGGTTTCCTGGCATTTTGCAATATATGTTACTTTAATCTCATCTAAGAAAGCAAGATTCAGTAGTATGTGGGGAGAGTAGTTTGAGCTAAGTTCTTAGGCTCTACTGCACAGGCTTGTGGTACAGAAATAGTGGCATAAAAAGATCCCATCAAGATGAGATACAGAATGGTGGTATAGAAAATGAGAAGTATGACCGGATAAGACCTGCACAACAACAATATTTATTTACATAGCACATTTTCAAAAATGAAAATATCTCAAATTGCTTTACAACAATAGTGGCTGAATAGAGATACAAAAGAAAGTCAAAATCAACACTAGAATTACCAAAGCCTATGAAAAAACTCGTAGATCCGGCCCACCTTAAATCCATTCGCACCTCTCCGCTCGGAATATATAAAGTCATTCCTGAATATATAAAGTCAGCATCGGAATATATAAAGTCAAAACTTGAATATATAAAGTCAGCGTCAGAATATATAAAATCATACCCGATTATATATAACGTCAAAGCCTGATTATATAAAGTCAGCGTCAGAATATATAAAGTTATTACCAAATATATAAAGTAAGCATCAGAATATGTAACCTCATTCCCGAATATATAAAATTTTCGTGCTTGTCCTTTCACTCGTACTAGTGAAAGGTAAACTTCGACAGAAGCCACTCAGAGTCGATTGGGCTTGTGAGGTTCGTCCAAAAATGCGCCCATACAAAAAGAATAAATAAATATAGTGTTCAAAATGCAGGACACATACATCATTTTGAATAAATTACCTGAACAGTGGGTTTTTTTAAAATATTTTTCTGAAGATGTTTTTGTTAACTTAGTTCATTACGTTGTATTAGGAACTCATTGAGTTTACTAAAAATGTGCCTGAGTCGTTTCAATCAATATCAATATAATCTGACTTTAAATTTATATATTCGCGAATGATCTTATATATTCCGGCGATGACTTTATATATTTGGTAATGACTTTATATATTCAGGAATTACTTTATATATTCCGAAAATCATTTTAAGTGCCTGAGTGGCACCCCATATGCACTGTATAATAGATATATAAAAAAACAGCTAAGGGGATAGATGTATATAGTAGATAGATAGGAAGGAAAGGCACTATATGATAGGCAGACAGGGAAGCTGCTATATAATAATACAATTACTGTTATTACTATATAGATAAACAGGCAGGCAGGCAGGCAGAGCGGTGAAAGTTAAAAAGAAAAAAAAACCATTTTCTCCCCAGCGGGGATTCAAACTCGGGTCTCTGAGGCACAGCAAGCCTGTTGCGCTCTGAGTCAGCAAATCTTACTGGTACGCCACAGAAGCTGTCATATCATTCTTGAACCTTTTGTGAAAGTGTTTATTTGATCTTTGGGCTTCACACATTTTACAGATTATGCCTACATTTTGTAACATTTATTACTAAAATATGAAAAAGTTTCTGTTTTAACAATGTGTTTACACAGATTACTGTAGAAACGAAACACACATGAAATGCGTGTGTTCCAAATAATAATCTATTACTTCCACTCTAAAACTTCACTTCACTCCCCGATAATCAATCAAGGAATGAGCTGGGAGAAGTTCGTGCACGTTCTAAGTCGGTGGGGGGATGGAATAGCCGGCTGCTTGCAGATTGTGTTTATCAGCACATTTAGTTGACAAAAGACACCGGCGGAGAGGTGTGACTGGATTTAAGAAGCGATTTAAGGTGGGCCGGATCTTCGAGTTTTTTCATAGGCTCTGGTAATTCTAGTGTTAAAGAACAGTTATTTATAACAGTTTGTATAAAATAGTGGGGAATGTCCAACTTAATAACAAAAATGATGGTCAAATGGTCAGGGAAATCATGGAAATAAAAACTTCAGTTGGCAGGATGTTGGAGAAAATAAACCTGAGGGATTACAGGGCCAAAAGATCACCCAACCACATCTGAGCATTGTCCATGAATGTGTCACCATTAACGGGATACTCTTTTAGCATTGTATTGCCAGGGCAGTGGCACATAGTGTTACCGCTGAGTACTGAAAGAAAAAAAGCATATACATAAAGGTAACGATTGGTAAGCATTTTCATGAAAATAAAAATTTCCACCCAAAGTATGAAGGAATGCTCCTGATGCTATTACTTTCTCAAGAGATCAAGAAAATGCCAGATTAAAGAGGTGGGTTTGTAGTAGTTTTCTAAAGTGTTCAATTATACTGGCCTAGTTTATCTATAAAAGAAATGTGTTCCAGATTTTTGATGCCTAGAATCAGAATGCCACCATGCAAGTACTTTAATCCTTCACTCTAGGAATACTGAGCAAAATGGTGTTAGAGGATCTAAGATTACAAATAGGAATGTACTAGGAAAAATACTCCACAATATAAGAAAGTTCTGGAATGTTTACTATCATAGATATATACAATTAAAGCTCTTTTAAAATCATTCTCAAAGGACACAGGTAGCCAGTGCAGTGATGCTAAAACTGGTGAGATATCCTCAAACTTTCCTTTTTAGTTAAGATTCTTGCTGCTATGTTTTAGACTAATTACTGCTGAGTTATTTAATACCACTTTACAATAATAAAGATGACTAAAGACAAAAACATGTATTAACTTTTCTGCATCTTGCAGTGATAGAAGAGATCTAGCTTGTGCAATGTTTCTTATGTGAAAGAATGCAGACTTAGCGCTTAGCTCTTAATCTAAAATGATGATTA
The DNA here is from genome assembly GCF_900747795.2 of Erpetoichthys calabaricus. Classification (NCBI taxonomy): domain Eukaryota; kingdom Metazoa; phylum Chordata; class Cladistia; order Polypteriformes; family Polypteridae; genus Erpetoichthys; species Erpetoichthys calabaricus. The sequence continues at coordinate 90,913,116 of NC_041399.2, forward strand.
GATTTTTCTACTTCTGGGCTCACTTGTTAAACCAGAAGGCCTAATTTATTTCCAAAGTCCTCACTATTTTGGTTGCTGCCAATAATTAAAATTACATTTTTTCCCTCTAAAGTAGCAAGAAGTTATTTCTCATCTATTCAATGATGCTACTAAAATGCTGGATTTAACACTAGAATTACCAAAGCCTATGAAAAAACTTGTTTACCTGGCCCACCTTAAATCCATTTGCACCTCTCCATTCAGCATCTTTTGTGTTGTAAATGTGTCAATAAGCCCAAGCAGCCTGCTGTCTTATCCCAACACCGCCACAGCTCAACTCAGCTCAAGCCTTGTTTAAATATATGATACTTATAAAGGTTAGCATTTTTTTATTCAGTTTTATTCTCTCAGTCACATTCACGCCCGCCCCGATCTGACACTATTGTTTTCAAATAAAGACGAGCTATAACAGATGAGAACTGAGATGAAGACGAGGGTTCTACATCAGAGAAAGTGAAAAGAAGCCCTCCCCACAAGAAACGTCCACTCACATATAAGAACATACATACACTTACCCCAGCTGTTACAGACTCAAATCAAATGTATGTTTTTATTGTATAATAGTAACAATAAGAGCAGCTCACTACTCAAAACGTTAATTTTGGGATGCGGGAAGGCTCGAACCCATGACCTTTTGAATAGGAGTCAGCAGTTCTTATCGCTGTACTACCAAAGAAGTCGTGACAATGAAGTACACTAACCGGATTGAATAAAAGTGCACTTGTTCTGCTATATTTGTACCTTTTGTGAAAGTGCTTATTTGATATTTGGACTGCAGTCTTCACACATTATACACTTCATGTCAAAAGTTTGTTGTTAGTACTAAAACAAGAGTTCCCAAAGTGGTCGATATCAACCCCCTGGGGACGATTTGAACTTTCTAGGGGTCGATAGTTTCAATAAAAAAATTTGGGGGTCGGCGACAGAAAAAATAGACCCCCTTACTACTGCTATTTGTTTGTTACTTCAAAATATCTATGATTCCAATAGGTACCTAATTAAGAAGTAAAATAATTTAAAAAAACACTTAATGTGTGCAGACACACAGTACATACCAAACTAGAGAACGAAAAGGTAAAATGTGTTGTTAAAAGAGTCACACGTAAGAATGCATGAAAATACATGTAGCACAAACATGTTTGTGCATTGTCTTATTGAACGTATCAAAGCAAGTGCGGACATGAAAAAACGTTGCATGTCCGCACTTGCTCGCGGTGGTACGAGACGATATTCGATATTAGCAGAATCTACAGTCTTGGACAGTCATACTTTCAAAAAACACTATAAATTGGTTTGCTTGATGTGACATGTACTTATTTGTAATTTGAACTTTGAATATAATTATTTATTGAGGAGCAAGCAGTACTATGAAAAAGAAAATCAGAGGACACAGTTTATTTATTCAAGTTTGAACAAAAATCTTCTGTTTCAAGTAAGTACATACTTTGTTGTTTTTTTTTGTTTTTTTTTTATCACAGGGGCTGTCGAAATTGTTAATAAAACTTTTTATTTCTTCAGATAATAGTATGACTGAACCAAAAAAGAAATGCAGACAGAACAGCTTGGACTATGTGAAGCTAGGATTTGTCCTGTCATTATCAAACATTTACCAATGTGCCTCATATGCGAAAAAGTCTTTAGCAATGCCGCTATGAAACCATCAAAACTAGCAGATCACTTGAACGGAATTCACCCTGACAAAAAAGAAAAAGATTTGTCATGCTTTCAATCACTTAAAGGTAAAATTCTGAAGAGAACTACGATAGATAATTTGATTGTTTCATCATCGAAGCAAAATGATGATGGATTAAGGGCATGGTACAACATATCCCTACTCATCGTGAAGTCTGGCGAGCCGCACACCATGGGGGAGAAACGGATTCTACTGGCCGTCGCGGAAGTATTGCACACTGTACTCCACAAACCTGCACAAGATGTTATAAAAAGGATTCCTTTGAGCAATAACACAGTTCAAAGGTGTATCGACAAAATGAGTCACGACGTGGAAACCTGTTTGTGTAATCATTTGCAAAAAAATGTTTTTTCCCTCCAAGTAGATGAGTCAACATTACCCGGTAATGAAGCTTTGTTGCTGGCGTACATTCGCTTTAGTCAAGATCAGGAAGTGCATGAAGAGCTGCTTTTTGCTAGAACTTTAGAAACTGACACCAGAGGTGAATTGATTTTTAATTTAACGGAGCTATTTTTCAGGGAAAAAGCGATTCCATTGACAAATATAATATCTGTTGCAACAGATGGAGCACCAGCTATGGTTGGTCGTTATCGCAGTTTCATAAGTTACCTGAAACAACACGTACCTGAAGTGCTTGCAGTTCACTGCGTAATCCATAGGCAACATTTAGTAGCCAAGTACCTTAGTGACAAATTGCATCAATCGCTTCAGTTTGTTATAACAGCTGTGAACAAAATTCGAAGTAACGCTTTGAACACTAGACTGTTCGCACAATTATATGAGGAAAGCGACGAAGATTTCTATCGATTGGTTCTCCATACCAAAGTCCACTGGCTTTCAAAAGGTTTATGTTTGGCGAGATTTTTTGCACTTTTTCAATCTGTTTTACAGTTTTTGGAAGACAAGTATTCCAGCTTGAAAGAAAATTTACTTAAGAGTAAAACATATTGCTTATTTAACCAAAAGACTTACTTGGCAAATTTAATGATGTTAATTTACAACTGCAAGGAGACAATTTGAATCTCATCAAAGCAAAATCGGTCATATCAGCTTTTGTTGCCAGATTAATGTTTTTTAAGCAAAATATTGCAAGATCTGAGCTTTCCCAGTTCCCCAACTTATTTAAGACAGGCACAATCCAAGAAGAAAACATCTTGCTGTACGTCAACCACTCTGAGGCTCTTCACTTAGATTTCAAAACTAGGTTCGAAGATATTCTATCATTGGAAATACCGGACTGGATAATAAACCCATACACTACTAGTGCAGAACCAAATATACATTTTGCAAGATGAGCTGATAACCATCAGCACGAATGAGGATCTCAAGGTACAATTCAAACAGGGTTATCAAAAGTTTTGGCTGCAACAAGATATTCCACTTCTGTTCCCAGCTCTATGGACTGTTGTACAAAAGTATTTGCTGGCATTTCCATTGTCGTATCTGGTAGAGAGAGGCTTCAGTGTAGTTTTAAACCTGCTTCAGAACAGATATCTATTGCATATCACTGAACGTGGAGATTTGAGAATGCAACTCACTAATTTAAAACCAGACATAGATAAATTGTTGACAGATCACCAGGTGCATCCATCTCATTAAATTCAGTTTTCCAAGCTAATTTATTTAGTATTGTTATTTTTATAATTCTGATTAAAATCTTTTATTATGTAATTTTGTTGATGTTTAATTCTGTCTGAATATGTTGATTTTTTCACTTCATTTCAATATTTGTACTTATTTTGAATTTACATATTTATTTCATAAATGTCAAAAATGTAAAAAAACTCTGCTTGTATTTTTTTGCTTTAAAAAAGGTTTCGATATTAAATGTTGCACAAGATAATGCCATATTCCATATTCCTTTTATCTTTTTCAGTCGTTAATTACAAGTGATTAAAATGAAAAGTTTGATATTTAGTGAAATATTTAATATCGAGTACTGTACAAATTTATTAATTTGAGTAAGTAAAGTAAATGACTAGGGGGTCGATGGTTTTATAAGTTTTTGGTAAAGGGGTCTGCGGATGAAAAAAGTTTGGGAACTCTTGTCCTAAAACATGAAAAAAGTTTGTCTTTTAGGTATATGTTCAACATTTCTTGCATTTCCTGTCATCCTACACTTACACAGATCTTTTTAGACATGGAACACACATGAAATGCATGTGTTCCAAATAACCATATGTTATTTAGACTATACAGCTCTAGGTACCTCACTCCCTGATAAATAAGGCTTGAGCTGTGGGATGTTTTTGCCATTTCTGTGGCAGTGGGACGATGGGATAGCAGGCTGCTTGCTGCTTGTGCTTATTGACACATTTACAACACAAAAGACACTGAATGGAGAGGTGCAAATGGATTTAAGGTGGGCCTGGTTTACGAGTTTTTTTCGTAAGCTTTGTCTAGTGTCTGTAGTACTAGGGTCTTGTTAAATTCTCAGGGTCATCTGGCGTTATTGATAAAAATGTTATGTTTCAAAATGACCTGGCCAAAAGGGAGCATTTAGGTTGAGAATAATAAGAGACTTTAAATAGATCCCTGTGGCACTCCATACATTATTGCCATGGATTTCTAACACATAATCACCACAACCGTCAAAGAATTTTCTTCCTCCGATATAACAGTAAAACCAACTCAGGATGCTGCCAGAAAGCCTAACACTGTCTAAGGTAGTCATTGAGATTTCTGTATGTTTCAAATGGTGCACTCAAATCAAAAAAAATAAGCAAAGCACATTCTGTACTATGGTTTGGTGCAGTTAATGGTTGAAAATAAGATTCTTGAATTTCCTGCACTATTCTTTATAGTTTTTGAGAAACAGAATTGCCTCTCAGATTGAACTGAAATATTATATTTATTAATGTACCCCTTTTAGAATTCCGTAGTGGGTTGTTAATTTAGTTGTTTTCCATTTGCACTCAGTCTTACAATGTTCTTTCTTAAGGTTCCAAACTGCTTCAGTTTTCCAGAGTATTACAGCTGTGGTTAATTTCTAGCAAGTGTTTCAGTGGCTAAAATGTCGCACTCTACCTTCAGTTTTGAATTAAAATTGTTGGCCTTAGTATTTACTTTGCTGGCAGTATTAGAGTTGTTATTAGAGTAAGACTGATTATTTATAATATTAGAAAAGAAGAGGCAGCTGTAGCATCAGAAATGCTTCTTAAAAATGTGCTTTTGTAAAAGGCAGTTATATTAAAGAAGATACAGTAATGATCAGATATACCAATATGCACTCTATGAGTGACATCAATTCTAAGCTTACACAAGATAGCTGCATCTCATGTATACTGTAGATGTTTTTATGCGTTGGCTGGGTGATATGTTGAGGAAAGTCAGATGCATTTAAAAGATCCATACATTATGTAGTTTTCTGGCCACAGTGATTATCTATATGAAAGCTGAAATTACCTATTGGTAAAATTGTCATAACTAGTCATTATAACAGGTAAAAAAATCCATAAATTCATTAATGAAAGGTGCAATTTACTTAGTGGCTGATAAATAGGTAGTAAAAGGGAAAGTGGTACTCCTTTAATAGTGAATGCAAGATACTCAAAGGCTGGTATCCTCACAATTTACTCAACTTCAAAAAACACTCACTAAGCCACACCTTTCCTTCCTTGAGAAACTGACTGAGTACAATCAAAGTTCTGCGGTGCTGCCTGAATAAGTGCTGCAGATTCGTAACTACTAAGCCACTTTTCACATGGAATTAAAGGGTGAATTTTCCTGTCAGTAATAAGACCACTTACATAAAATGTCTTAATTGTTAATACTCTAATGTTAATTAATGCCATGTTAAGAGTTTTCAATGAAGGAGGCTGCACAGAAAGTGTAGGTCAACTAGAGATACTTATTAAAGTATTCACATGAAAACTGTCGGTGCTCTTTAGTGAATCTATAATTCATAATTATAGGCTTCATATAATTCACCTCTTTAGGTAAGCCCATTGCATATTTATTACAGTAAATTTTACTATGAAATAGTGCAGGTTTTCCATACTATATTTATGCCAAAATTTTGTATGAAGAAGTACATTCTTTTCACAATATTATAAAGCATTGGATGAAGTAGTGCAATTTTCCTTGCCTGAAGTACTATTTTATCTACCACAATTTGCTTTCCAATAATAGTATGATTATAGAAATGTTCACAACTAAAAATGATGTTTTTTATAGCTCATGTTTGTCTGATTTAATAATTTCAGTGCTTGATTTTTTTAAACTGAACAATAGCTTTCTTAATGAAAAAGTTTTATAATGCATGTAAACCTTTTTCTACTTGTGCAGTACATACTGTCATTTTGAACACTTGATACACTATATTAGATTTCAACATTTAGTGCATTTGGTTAGACAAGTGCTTCAGTTGCAAAATAATACTGGGATGAAGTCACCTTCACTGCAACAATGATGATGTAGGACATTTATGTTTACTGTCTTATAATTCAAGGTCCCCTATATATAATATGTCAAAAAAAATGCAAATCCCCCTTAATAAATGTCATGGGATGTCCTGTTTTTTCCTGGACAGTCCCATACGTCGGCCCCCAAATAACTACCTGTTTTTTTAATATCTTTAATTGTCCCACGACTAATTTCTCAAAAATGAAATTTATTCAGCTCTGTGTATGTTCTTAAACACAGGGACTTGTATACAGTATGTAATGGTGCATAATATTTAATTATTGGTCATTTTCTTTTACTGCAAAACTCTTTTATATGTCAGTGTGCTCCCTAGTCTGTAATCTTGCTTTAGGTTTTCATGCACCTAACAAAACATCACTTTAAGTGAAAAATACAGACATAAAGCAGAGAATGACCAGCCTCTAGCTAAGACCGAACATTTTAGAATTCTGTTTTAATCAATTCTAGGGCATCCATTTGCAGTACTGTCAAGAAGATCATTGATTAGTTTTGATATAAAAGTTTGCAGTTTGTTAGGTAACAAAATGGATATTTGGGGAAAAAAGAAAGTGCACATGGGTAATAACCTATTGGGCATATTATAACTCTGTGACCAGGAAAAATTTTATCTCATTAATCATAACTTATTTCTCTTTATGGAAATAAAAACCTGAATGTGTGCAATAGGCTTAAAAAGTTTAATCTGCTTTTCACTCAGTTTAGCTTTAAAAATCCTTAATACTGCTAGCTATAATCTTCTATAGGCATCATCAATAAGAAAATGTGGGAAGGTCTTTATCATACAAGTAGTCACGATTAGACATGAACACTCCTGGCCTACAGCAAATGATACAATGTTAAAGAAACAGCTTAAGGCATTTGCACAGTTCAAGAGAACACAACTCATAAAGGCAACAAAAACAGATGCACATTTTGGACATTATAATGAGTATAATATGTTAGATAAAGTCAAGAAACTGACATGTACTGACATTAAACATTAATAACAATAACGAAATAAAAGCATAATACATAACAATAATGGCATGTGATACCCCGTGTAGTGAGAAAGAGGGGAGAAGACTACATACTGGTGGAGAAATTTTTGATTGAGTAATAATCAATAACATGTCACCCAGGAGGATGCCATAAAAGTATGGGATTTGAGAAAAAAAATTACTTGATTAAGTAATTATTAGTTTTTCTTTCAGTATTACTGGTAATAATTCAGCAAATCTCAGACTTTATTTACCTTACCTTTCTCGGTTGTAGGAGGCAGGTCTGTGGCCTTTAGACTTATATCAAGGTAGCTAAAACACACTCGTTTTAAGAAACAGAATAATACCGTTAATTAATAAACACAAGGATTATAGAAATATCAGTAATGGTGCACTGCACGATAACGTGCAGTGAATACACTCGACTTGAGCATTCCTAGTTTTCAGACTCTTTCTCTGTATGTTTAGCATTCGTTTGCTCAGATGTTGATGTGCTTGCTGCTTCCTGAGCAGCTCTTCTTTTCTCTACCCTAGTGGTCCGCTTCTTCCTTTCTTTCATCGGCATCTCTTCGCGTTAAAACTGATTAAGGCAGTGTTTGTGTTGCAATCAGTACGTTTTTGTTGCAATTAGTATGTTTTCTTTAATTTTTCACTTAAGCTGGCACTTAAGTCTTCAACCTACCTCAGGAATGGCTTAAGATATGAAGAGGTGGGGAAAGTGATGGCGAAGGGATGAGAACGGCGCCCGTACACATACGCCACACAGCTGCCCTGCTGGCTGCTGCCGAGAGTTGATTCTACAATAAAATAAAATAAAAAGCGGAATAACCTTGGAGGTCAATCATCACCCCGAAAGCGAATGGTAGACGTCACGTAGTATATGTGTACCAAATTACAGGTCAATAGTTCAAACGGTTTGCAAGCTACAGGTGATTTAAAATCCTGGACAGACAAACGAACAGCCACGGTAGCGTATTATATATAGAGATGATAACTGCATATATATGCAGACATATAAGACAGACTAGACAGACAAACATATACAATATAGGCTGGCTGTTTACTGGTATTTAGAGTTCTACCTTATTTTGGCACAGATACAATACCAAGTATTTATGAATAATGTCCTATGTTGTGTGGAGTTGTTGCTTTGTTGTTGCTCTGGGTTCAAGTGGAAGATTCTTCATACATTGCTGTGCACTCGTTCTCTTTGCTGCATGACCCTTGTCAGTGCTGTGCTATTGCTTTCTCAGCCTTCAGACTGGCTCACAGTTTAGCGTGGCAAATTGAATTTTAGCTCTCTGGTTCTCAAAGAGATTGTTGGGCTCAGCTCTCCATGAGAGCGGCTCATAACTTTTTAGGTTTCAGAGGGTGATGTTGCATATTTCCCCAACTCTGAGAGAATCCCCAGGGAGTGCAGTAAGTGTCCAGCAAATATTCCAGAGAGAGAGCTTCTTCAGGATGTTGCAGAAAGTTTTAAAGGAATGTGAAACTTTCCCTGACTAGATTAAAGTCGGTTCCAGTTACAAAATAGTAATAGGAGGATTCTGCTGTCCATCTTATTTGTCATCCCTTGAATTATAAGTCTTTTTCCTTGCTTGAGTCCATTTCACACCTTCTGGCTCAAGAGGTCTGCAGAGGGGCTTCTAGAGATGTCAGTGATACCTTTGTTATCAGGTGAATTCCAGGCTGATTCTGCTACAAGCTGCAGTGCATTTAATTAGTTTGGAATGCAAGTGGGGATTTTGTGCAGCTGGATGTCAGTATCCCCATTAAATCTGCTTTTTTAACGGGTCTGGTGTGCCATTAAAGCCTTTGCAAATGGACAATGCTCACTTTGTCCTACAAGGGGCATCATGTAGTTTGGGACCGATCGGGATCAGAAATGAAAGATGTTAGACAGGGAGATACAGATACAAAAAAGATTGGATTTCAAAACAAAAGTGTGTTTTTATTTACAGGTGCACGTCAAATAGTTTCAGGCGGGCTTTTACACAGTCCTGACTAGAACTGACACACAAAACACAAAGAAGAAATGGCCCCAAAAAATAGTGAAACTGTAAAATATTTACAGTGATTATGGCAAGTTCCCAAATGAAAAAGAAACAAACATAATGAATGTATATACACAAAAATTGTCAGTCTTCCTCAGTAAAATTCAGACAGGGGGATACTACACAAAAACACAGTCCTTCCAATCGTATGCTCCACAAAAAATATTTACAAAGAGAAAAATCAGTGTATATATAAAAAGACAAAAGCTGAATCCAATTCATATAAATACCTCCACCAAAACTATGCACTTACTAGGAGATATTTAAATATATGGAATCAGAAAATATACACAAAAATAAGACATAAACCAATATGCTGGATGTACTTTAAAGCTGTGCTACACTAAACACTCACACCACGACTCAGTCAAAAGATGACACCTGCAGGCAGGCAGGAAGTGCCTTTTATACTCTTTGCCATTTTGCTGACCAACCTTAAAGCTGTATGTCACCCACTAACCAATCATATCCATCACATCCTCTTCTGCAAGACCTCTATTAAAATATAAGTAGCCTCACTGGTGCGCACACGCATGCACACATGGGGATCTGCTTGAGCATTTCCTGATCCTGTATCTAAAGCAAGTTAATGCCAGTTTTGGTAAACCTACACTTAGGCTAACCTTCAGAATCAGTTTTACTATATGTGGTAAACTAAACTAAACACTTTGCAACTTTTTTCTTACTTCAGTGGTGGGTGGCCAAGAGCTGCTAGTGAGGAAGGCCTCCATGGCAACCCACAGCTGGACTGCCAGCGCCCTGCCGTATTAGTGCTGAAACGCTAGTGAAAGTGTCATGTTGCCTTCTCATGTGCAATGCAGGTGCTTGAAAACTTATTTTTTCTTTCTTTGGTAATGCTTGGGTAGGCATATCACCACACAGCACAAATAATAACACAAAAATATACATGTAACAGTAATCAGCAGGCTAGAATAAAAGGCTCACATTATTTTGTTTATCTTCCACATGTGGCTGTATGTTATGGCTAAAGGACAAAAACTAACTTACCCAATTTAACCTCCTAAGACCCGAACTCTTTCATGGCATGCATTTTTAATTTCTCTTTGCTATTTGGGATGATTGGGACCTGATAAATATAAAAACAAAGAATTATCTTTTTACCTGATGTAGTTTCTGAGAAAAATGATGTCCGCATATGAGGACATTCATTTTAAATTTCGATAGAACACTATAAAGCCACAATTGAGTAATGATGTGCAAAACTCTTTATTTGGTGTCTGAACACAGCAGCATTTTTCCTGAGTACAAAAACAAAATGAGAAACAACAATTGTGCCCCTTTGAGCAATATGGCTCATTTGAAGTGCTGCTAACAGTTGCAGGAAGACGTATGTCTGTAACAAAGTAAAAAAAGTACAATATTTCTGAACATTGCACGAAACATGAAACATTTCACTCCAAAACTGCTACTTCAAACTTTTTTCCCCCGTGGGAACATATTTACACTTATGTGTGAAAGGCTGTGTAACAGTTGCGATCTGCCTGTAAGCAGAGGAACACCTTGCATGTAACACACTTCACTCGAGTTTTCCCTGAGCAGCCTTTTGCTCTGCAGTGCGCTGCATTCTTCACTTTTGCCACCTCTGGCAGATGTGCATTAGCCTTCCTGCGGAATGAGACATGAGGCACTGCCTTCACTGGATGCTTTTTCCCTTGGATTAACACATCTATGTCATCTTCCTGCGCCAAGAAGGTCATGGCCACTTCCATGCGAAATTTAAGAAACTGCGTGATGTTCTTCTTTGGTGTTCCACATACAGTAAGGTCTTTGTGGTACAGTAGCCAGCTGTTGGCTAAAGCCAGATCCGTAAAGTGCATTATCATCCACAGTGTCCATTTCTTTCATCAAATTTCATCAGTTGATGTATTGAGTGGGTTCCCACTTCTAGCCAGTGACGTAGCATTAGAGCAATCTGCAATCATTTTCATCAAATCTTTATCAATATACTGCTCTATGTAGTCCATTGGGGTCCAGCCCACTCTGTCCTGCACAGTTTCTTCCTCATGCTCAAACTGGGCTTGATTTGGTGTTAGCAGAGAAGCCTTCCATTGCATCCAATGCCCTTTCTTGGACTATTCTTGATGGCTTGGTCCTGGTGTTGTCTCTTCAGGGACATTGTCTGAGACATCAGCCTCATCTTGCTGTGTCCAAGAGTGACGTCTGGCAGTGTGTGATCTGGCAATGACACGATCTGTACGATATCCTTCATATTCATCATGGAGACGTTTACGTCCCCTGATAAGCTGAGAGGGCTGTGTAATGGGGTCCTCACACCCACTACTGTCCTCCACACTGCTGCTTAGCTCCTGTCGTGGGGGTTGATATTCAGCATCCCCCACGGGATCGTCAATGTCTGACAAATCTTCCACCTCTGAGTTGTCTCCACCTATTAACCCAAGTAACTCCATTACTCTTGTGAGAGAATAACGCTCTGGAAAAAACATCATGAGAAAAATCAAATAAAAAAGTATGGAGATTTATTTATAAAACATGCTATATCTGCTTGTACTGTAGTAAACTATTGTTTTCTACCTAAATCATCCAAAAATACAATTTCATTATCACATTTTACTAGCACATGTGGCTAGCATTTATGATAACATATAACTCCCTCTGTCCACATTTGTGGACATTGTCAACAAAGCTAACAAAACTAAGTCCCTCTGTCCACATACACGTACCACATGTTTAGCGGCATGGTAGACCATTACAGTTACTAACTTTTGTAAAATTTGACTTCCATAACAAACATTGAACACTTTTATACATATCTGAACAAGAATCAGCCATGAAATGTGATTGAATTTTTTACCTGGTCGAAGTTTGGCTCGGGAGTTGCTATCTGAACTTCTGGGTGTGTTGTCGGCCATCTTGAGTCTAACCTGTAATGAGAAATGCTCTTCTGCCACCACCAAGTGGCAGTATAATGTCCTCGTAAGTGGATATCAGGTCCTTGTAGACCAAAATTTAGTATTGTGGTCTAGACAACTCAAAATGTGATGTCCGCATATGTGGACGTCAGGTCCTAGGAGGTTAAAGCATAAATAAATTAGGACCAGGATATAAAGAGCCTTAAAATATATACAGTATCTAACAACAGGTTTTCAGCCATATGTGAAAAAACTGACATCAAAATATATTTGAAGATGCTGGAAGAAAAGACATAGTCAAAAACTGAGACAAAAGTCAAAACTGTATTAATCTAAATGTAACGTGGCAAAAAACCAAAATTCTATCCAAAATTCTAAGTTCTAACAAAGCTGTGGGATCAATACACTAAGAGAAGCACTAAACAGGAATCACAAGTCCTTTAAGGAATTTCCACATTCTTGAATGACCAGTAAGTGCGCAGTGCTGACCTTCATACTGATGTCAGTGTGATGTCCACACTCCTAACCATCAGTGTAAATTAACACCATTGTAATTAGGAATTAATTAATTTTCACTTCCTGAAAAATTACCACAAAAAGAACATAAATGTGTCTTGAAATGGGTGTAGAGTCTGCCAGTAAAAATTAAAAGGGTGACCAGATCATAACAGGAAGACAAAATGAGCCTGAATATCCAAACCAAAATGTTGCAAAAAATTACAGATCAAAAGGAAGAGTAAAAGTTGTGTCTATAACTAATGATCCTTTCTCTAACTGGCGTTAGTGGTAATGAATGTTCTTGTGTATTTTTTAGAAATCCAAAATCTGGCTCTGAGGCTAGGGATCTGCTCTGGCAATCGGAACATTGAATCCCGTAAATGCCAAAAGTGACTCTGTTGGGCCCTTAGGCAAGGCCCTTAACCTGCAATTGCTTTGTCCTGTGTATGGCGTTAATCTGCATCCAGCCCTTCAAGGAGGTCCGCCAACTTAACAGGGAAACCTTGGTGGTTGGTGGAAGGATTGGCACTCCAGCCACCATAAAAAACCTCAAATTGTTCCAGTGTGGTACTGAGGTATCACCCACTGCACTCAGGACCCAATCCAGGTGGTTCGTCATGTGGTGGGTGTGGCAACACACTATCAGCTCATGCTCCCAACCCCAAAAATGGCAAACAACATGGATGTGGTCATGCAAGGATTGACACAAAATGGTGGCATGATCATACCATCAAAGTAATGTGCAAAAAAATAATATTAATCAAACTAATTACACAGCAAGCATAGCAAAAATAATATTTGGCACCAAAATAAGTATGATTACGTTCCACCAGTCTGAATAATTAGTGTACCCAAAAATCTGATCAGGTTTAGAGAAACAATTTATAAGCACTCTTTCCCCACAAATGGATAAAATGGATTCAGTTGACTGTTTGCCAAAAAACATTACAGTGATCCCTCGCTATATCGCACTTCGCCTTTCGCGGCTTCACTCTATCGCGGATTTTATATGTAAGCATATTTAAATATATATTGTGGATTTTTTGCTGGTTCGCGGATTTCTGAGGACAATGGGTCTTTTAATTTCTGGTACATGCTTCCTCAGTTGGTTTGCCCAGTTTCATACAAGGGACGCTATTGTCAGATGGCTGAGAAGCTACCCAACTTACTTTTCTTTCTCTCTCTCTTGCGCTGACTATCTGTGATCCTGACGTAGGGGGTGTGAGCAGGGGGGCTGTTCGCACACCTAGACGATACGGACGCTCGTCTAAAAATGCTGAAAGATTATCTTCACGTTGCTACCTTCTGTGTGCAGCTTTTAAGTATGCTGCACGGTGCTTCGCATACTTAAAAGCTCAAAGGGCACGTATTGATTTTTGACTTTGTTTCTCTCTATCTCTCTCTCTCTCTCTCTCTCTCTCTGCTCCTGACGGAGGGGGTGTGAGCTGCCGCCTTCAACAGCTTTGTACCGGCGGTGCTTCGCATACTTAAGCCAAACAGCCCTATTGATATGTTTGCTTTCATCTCTGTTTCCTTTGAAGAGGAAGATATGTTTGCATTCTTTTAATTGTGAGACAGAACTGTCATCTCTGTCTTGTCATGGAGCACAGTTTAAACTTTTGAAAAAGAGACAAATGTTTGTTTGCAGTGTTTGAATAACGTTCCTGTCTCTCTACAACCTCCTGTGTTTCTGCGCAAATCTGTGACCCAAGCATGACAATATAAAAATAACCATATAAACATATGGTTTCTACTTCGCGGATTTTCTTATTTCGCGGGTGGCTCTGGAACGCAACCCCCGCGATGGAGGAGGGATTACTGTATTTTTAAATTAATAAAAAGAAAAAAATCTAAAGATAACCAAAAAAATCACATATTATTTCCTTTAGGAGTGATCTCTATCATTATTCAAAACATTCCCATGACCACATAAGTGTTGCTCAATTTTCACCCATGTCCAAAAGATATGTTTTGCTACTTGACAAATGTGCTTTAATATGAATGATAGATTGACGTCTCACCTAAGTTTGCCATCTCCTTGAACCTGATTATCTTAGCTCTGCAACTTGATTCACTCCTATTTGGAATTATGGGTTTGGAAAAATGTGTGATAAATAGACTACTTATAATAGTAATAAAAAAAACCCTCAAATTTATTTTTTAAACTTAATATTTGACATCATGCTCCCAATGTAACTTCTTATCTAGACAAATTTTATCCATTCATCCATCCATCTTCCAACCCGCTGAATCCGAACACAGGGTCACGGGGGTCTGCTGGAGCCAATCCCAGCCAACACAGGGCACAAGGCAGGGAACCAATCCTGGGCAGGGTGCCAACCCACCGCAGGACACACACAAACACACCCACACACCAAGCACACACTAGGGCCAATTTAGAATCACCAATCCACCTAACCTGCATGTCTTTGGACTGTGGGAGGAAACCGGAGCGCCCGGAGGAAACCCACGCAGACACGGGGAGAACATGCAAACTCCACGCAGGGTGGACCCGGGAAGCGAACCCAGACAAATTTTATGTGAAATTGATCTCATGATATGTGCTACAGGTCTGTTTCAGGCTGAAGGCCTCGACAAATTTCCTTGCAGTGTTCTTTATACCTTTGGTAGTGTGTCTGTGCATGTGCAACCCGAACTTTCCAGTTTATTGATGGTGTGTTTTTTTTTAAATCATGCCTCTGCACTTCCAGACCCATTTTTTTCCTAACTGAAACCATACAGCATATGTCATTATATCTGCATCATTAAAGGTAGCTACAGTAATTAAAAAAAAGAGGGAGAAAAGTGATCAATATCAGGAAAAACATCATTCACAAGAGCCACCAAGGAAGCCAACGTATGCTATTTCCACTGTATGGAATATAAGCAAGCAGTATGATGCTCCTGTTTCAAAGAAGTCCAGAGTTGGTATGTATGCAAAAAATAATTTTTTAAAATGTTTGCTGGCCTCACACTGACCAGCAAACATCTGGCGACACAGTAGTTAGCGCTGCTGGGCTGGGTGAAGTTGGAGCCATGCTTTGTATTAAGTCTGCGTGTTCTTTCCGTGTTATTCTGGCTTGTACTTTTTCACCTCAAGGCTGTCTAATTTGGACTTTGAGGTGTTGCTGTTTCAATTTAGGAGATTTAAAGTCACTACATTTTTCTGAGAAGCAAGTGGTTATAAGGCTTTCACTTTACTTTATGTTCTAATCTATATGGCTAACTTTTGTCAGATCAAGATGATCTCATAGGGGCTCACAATGATCTGATACCAATTTAATCAGCCCAGACATCAACATTTTTTGTTAAGTAAAAGGTATGTGAACCTGCATGTTTGGCTAGTAATTAACAAAAAATGGGACAGATGTTATTAGTTAGGTAAGTGAATGTTTATGTTACAAAAGTCTGAAACTTTTAGAAATAGATATAATATAATATAATATAATATAATATAATATAATATAATATAATATAATATAATATAATATAATATAATAATAGAAATAGGAAAATTCTGATATGGCCCCCACCATAAATTTAAGGCCAAAAATTGCCACTGGAAATCATGTAGTGAATCCTTGCCCCATGCTATATAATTTTCATTAACTTGAAGACATTGATGCCAGTAAAAATATTTTAATTTACAGTAGTGTTTAAAACACAACTAAAAACACTGAAGAAAATGTGTCTGGGAAGTGTGAATTTTATAATATCCTGAAACTTTAATAGTGAATAAAAGTGGTTTGTAAAAATATTATTTGAGAAGAAATCATACTTTTAAAGAAATGTTTTAATCATAGTTTTATATTTTGCATAAAAAGATACTATTTTTAATAGAATTTAATATTTAAAGTCAAATATTCATGAAATATGCTGAAATAGTTCTTCTCAGTTTAACAAAATTTCCTTGGCCAGTTTCAAAATTGAACTACACAGTGGCACAGTGATTAGTGGTGCTATCTCACAGTTCTAGCAGATTGGGTTTAAAACCAGACCAAGTTCTTGTGTGTGATCAGTTTTTATGTGTGTACTCCCTGTGTCTGCATGTTTGTTTTTTCTCTATATAGTCCAGCTTCCCCCCCAAACATGTGTTGATTGGCAACTCTAAACTTTGTGAGATTAAGTGTGGGTGTACAGATGATTATCCTTTCCAAACTGATTCCTTTTTTGTACTTAGTGAAGTCAAAGTAGATCTCTGGCCCCCTTGACCCTGATTTTGGATTAGTGGAATAAGAAAATGGATTGATGAAATTTTCTAAATAACAGTTAAGCTTATTACAATTTTGATTTTTGTGTTTTCTTCAGGAGCGGCTGAAACGTACCTGTGTCTGTGTTTCCTAGGGATGTTTCATGTCTCTTTTAATGTCCCATGATTATATTTGTGTACAAAATCCTAGTCAGCTAATAATGTTTAGGCCCGGCCAGTACTTGGATGGGAGACCATCTAGGAAAAAGCTTGGGTTGCTGATGGAAGGGATGTTTGTGAGACCAGCATGGGGCGCTTACCCTGTGATCTGTATATGGATTCCAAAGCTCCAGTGTAGTCTTGGAAACACTGTGCTGTAAATATGGTGCCTTCCTTCAGATGAGATGTAAAACCGTGGTCCTGACTCTCTGTGATCATTAAAGATCCCTGGGCATATTTTGAAAAGAGTAGGGCCTTCCTGATGTCCATGAGCTAGTTATTCTGACCCCTAATCATTT
This sequence comes from Erpetoichthys calabaricus, assembly GCF_900747795.2. Lineage (NCBI taxonomy): Eukaryota > Metazoa > Chordata > Cladistia > Polypteriformes > Polypteridae > Erpetoichthys > Erpetoichthys calabaricus. The sequence goes on from NC_041399.2 coordinate 90,930,400, forward strand.
CCGATCTCTAATTGGCTATTTCTCTCTCACCACTTCAGCACCTAATAGCTATGTGTGGTGAGCGTACTGGCACAATAATGGCTGCCATTGTATCATTCAAGTGGGTGCTACACCCCATAATGACAACGTGAAAAAAGTTTACTTGAGGTTTTTGTAAATTTTTTAAAAATAAAAAAATTGAGAAAGCACATGCACATAAGTATTCACAGCCTTTGCCATGAAGCTCAAAACTGAGCTCAGGTGCATCCTGTTTCCCCTGATCATCCTTGAGATGTTTCTGCAGCTTAATTGGAGTCCACCTGTGGTAAATTCAGTTGATTGGACATGATTTAGAAAGGCACACACCTGTCTATATAAGGTCCCACAGTTGACAGTTCATGTCAGAGCACAAACCAAGCATGAAGTCAAAGGAATTGTCTGTAGACCTCTGAGACAGGATTGTCTCAAGGCACAAATCTGTGGGAAGGTTACAGAAAAATTTCTGCTGCTTTGAAGGTCCCAATGAGCACAGTGGCCTCCATCATCCATAAGTGGAAGAAGTTCAAAACCACCAGGACTCTTCCTAGAGTTGGCCAGCCATCTAAACTGAGCGATCGGGGGAGAAGGGCCTTAGTCAGGGAGGTGACCAAGAACCCGATGATCACTCTATCAGAGCTCCAGAGGACCTCTGTGGAGAGAGGAGAACCTTCCAGAAGGACAACCATCTCTGCAGCAATCCACCAATCAGGCCTGTATGGTAGAGTGGCCAGACAGAAGCCACTCCTTAGTAACAGGCACATGGCAGCCTGCCTGGAGTTTGCCAAAAGGCACCTGAAGGACTCTCAGACCATGAGAAAGAAAATTCTCTGGTCTGATGAGACAAAGATTGAACTCTTTGGTGTGAATGCCAGGCATCACATTTGGGGGAAACCCGGCACCATCCCTACAGTGAAGTATGGTGGTGGCAGCGTCATGCTGTGGGGATGTTTTTCAGTGGCAGGAACTGGGAGACTAGTCAGGATAAAGAGAAAGATGACTGCAGCAATGTACAGAGACATCCTGGATGAAAACCTGCTTCAGAGCGTTCTTGACCTCAGACTGGGGCAACGGGTCATCTTTCAGCAGGACAACGACCCTAAGCACACAGCCAAGATATCAAAGGAGTGGCTTCAGGACAACTCTGTGAATGTCCTTGAGTGGCCCAGAAAGAGCCCAGACATGAATCAGATTGAACATCTCTGGAGAGATCTTAAAATGGCTGTGCACCGATGCTTCCCATCCAACCTGATGGAGCTTGAGAGGTGCTGCAAAGAGGAATGGGCAAAACTGGCCAAGGATAGGTGTGCCAAGCTTGTGGCATCATGTTCAAAAAGACTTGAGGCTGTAATTGCTGCCAAAGGTGCATCGACAAAGTATTGAGCAAAGGCTGTGAATACTTATGTACATGTGATTTCTCAGTTTTTTTATTTTTAATAAATTTGCAAAAATCTCAAGTAAACGTTTTTCATGTTGTCATTATGGGGTGTTGTGTGTAGAATTCTGAGGAAAAAAATGAATTTAATCCATTTTGGAATAAGGCTGTAACATAACAAAATGTGGAAAAAGTGATGCGCTGTGAATACTTTCCTGATGCACTGTATATAAATGTAATCAAATGATTTGTCACTTGGCTGTGACTTGGGGACATGAATCTGTGTGGTCTTTGCCTGAGTTCTGTTAGTTTGGGTAGCACTTAGCCTAATTGGCTATGATCCTTGTTGCTTTTTTCATGTTTGTTTTTGCAGCTGACCCAGCAACGCAGATGACATTTGCCTACTGTCATAATTTTTTTTATTGTTTTTTTTTTTTGGTTAAATATGCACACATTCTTAGTTTTTAATGCCATTCCAACAATATCTTGTGTTATTGCAACTGTTGGCACTGCCAATCATGTTTATGGGTTACTAGGACAGTTGCCATCATGTGACAGGATGTTATATTATAACAGTGTCACCTCTGTTTCCCTTTAAAAGATAGCTGCACTCAGGTTTGTCTCATGAACTAGGGGGTTCCTTAGCATAAAGTCCCAAACACTACTGCAAAAAGCCCCACGAGTGGAAGGATCCATCAACCTGCAGCTTACATAACAAAGGGTAAATAAAGAATCTTGATAAAATAAAGGATTTAGTTTCAGAAAGCTCTGTAACAAAAAAAGTTCAGAGGAGCACAAAAGGTACAGAAGGAGTTGCCATCAAAAACAGGAAATTCAATAGCAAACAAGTCCCAAAACACAACTCCAGAAATTTTTCAAAATCAGAGCAAAGGAGGTCACGATCCAGTTAATCAAAGCACTTATGAAGAACTCATCAACACCCAGCACATACAATGTACTGCAAGGGGCTGTGTGCTTCCTTAGCCTTGGAGATGGACCATGGCTTTGCCTCCAGTGGAATAATCTACAAAATACAAGAAACATAATAGAATCATAAACACATAGAACTGAAATAATGCATAAAAGTAATAAAAACACAGAGTAATGCAAGTATTTAACATAAATAACAATATCAACACAAACAAATCAATCAAATATGATCAAGAAAGACATAAAAAAAGGAATTAGAACACCTGAAAGGAGAGAAAAATTGATTGAAATATAACAGACTTTGTGAAAGCTTTGGATGTTTTAAACAACTAATTGGCTTTCATTTTCAAAAGTTTTTGTTGGACAAATATTTATCTAGTTATGGCTTTTGTCTCCTTAGTTTTCTTTTCAGGGCTTTAATTTTTGCCTTATGTTTTGGTTTTGGTCACTGGCTTTTTTGATCTTCTTCCTGTGACCCTTAGTTGTAAAAATGACTTGGATGGTTTTCCTCTGATTATTCATCTCCTTCTTCTTTGTTCTTGTTCATTTTGACTGTCTATTTCTATATCCAATTTAGACATTTTTTTTTGTCTGCCTATGATATTCAGATGTGCATATGTTTTGGTATTCTCTTCATATTGAGCGCACAGCTTTATTTTTAATTATCAATTTCTGTCAATCAAGAAACATGATCAAGGCCTCAGTATTTTGAGACATCCCACTGACTGTTTAAAATGTAATATTATTTCTTTCAACCTTTGTTTGTGATTTCAAAAAACAAAATATTGTGTCAATCATTTAGTTAGTTGACCTCTACCTAACAAAAAATAAATAAATGAATATGGTGAGTATCTAATGAAAAACATTTTAGCCATCTTTTGTGATTTATGTTTTGTGATATTATGCTACGATTTACAGTCCTTTTACGAATGTTTAAATTATTGTATGTATAAAGGTAAGCTCTCATTAGAAATAACTAAGATGACATGATTGACAGCTATTGTCCCGCTAAGGTGAGATTGCCTTTTGCAGTTCACCTCTAAAAATGCAGAGCTTCAGAGACAGAGAGAAAAAAGAAATCACTGTCTTTATCTTATTTGTGCATTTGTTTGCTGTGTGTTAGAAACTTGAACATTGTACCTAGTGGCCATTTAAATTCAGCTATGCACTGTAACATGTTCAATTTACACATTACACCATTTAAACAACATATATTATCCATTTATTTGAAACGTCTGAGGAATACATAGAGCTATGCACGTACATTACAAAAAAAGCAAAATATCATTAGAAATCAATACCACTAAAGCCAATTGCTACTCTATGTGTACCGCCCGAGGGTCTCTGGCACTCACAATCAAAACAAACTTATCTCTTCTACCTTTCAGAAACAGAGTTTTACATAGGATCACTCACCTAACTTAAAGTTACTTTGAAAGGAAAGGTGATTAAATGGGCCATCTTTAAGCTTCTGGGATGTGCTGCCACCATTTAACCCAAACAATAAATATATCTCATTCTTTAATATAAATATAAACGGACAGCTACTCAATAACTTGTCAGCGCTATCGGTCTACCCATACTTTAGTGTTTTAATAAAGTTTTCCTGTATACTTCACTATGCTCAGACCAGAGTAGGTGCTTTCATAACACCTTGTGTATTTCTTTAAATAACACAACTTATGTATCCACTTCATGACCCTCGAGGCACTCATTTTCTCAACAGCACAATCGAAAAGAAAAATGGAGGAGAGAGAACTGTTAACAAACATGGATGAGTCCCACTTATTACATTAATCTCTATTAACTAGTTTTCAACTAACATGGTTGCTTGTGCTATTAAAATGTTGGATTTGCTAGTACCTAGCTCATGAGTTTATCCTCTTGATGTCATTTTTCTATCTGGCATTTCCTCACAGCCAGGTCTTACTCTGTGTGATACACAATCACACTGCTGAAATTTAGCATTAAGAAAAATAAAAAAGCATCTGTCGTGAAACTAAGTCTGAAATTTCATACATTTAAAGTTAAAATGGGCATGCAATATTTTAAACCTGAGTTCAGATTAAAATTTACAGAGACACTAGTAGGCAGTCAAATACTGTTATAAAGAAGTCAGTCATCATATTTACACTTGTCTAAAGTGGTCCATGATATTCAATTACTTATATAAACTTTTATTGTTCGGGTAACCTGTCTTGTGTGAACATGTTTTATACAGGACACACACAAGCAAAGTCCATTCTAGACAATTTATCATTGTCAGTTAATCTAAAAGAATTTATTTCAGCTGGAGGAGGAAGTTCAACCATAAAATAAACCGACCATAAAATAAATATATACCCTTCACATATATGGCAACCTGCTGCAGAGTCATGTCACTCCAATTTTTTTAGATTTGATGAGGAGAACGTTTATGTAACAGTTCTTCTGTGCATGAAAAGGCCTAGATCCTGCTGTGTAAATGCTGTAATTCAGGATATCAAAATGAAATTGAAACAGATGAAGTGCTCTGCAAGGTGAGTGTTGCTGCTATTATGGTTTATCAGAGATGCTAACTAAACAACTGACAGATGAAAATATTCACAGCCCTTTACTTTCACATAGAAATATAACTACTGTGACAAATATGAAGCCAGAGCTGTCTATCACAATTCTACCTAATATTATTACCAATAGGTGTATGTTTATAATAAGAAATTAAAGAGCTTCCAGACCTAGGACTATTGGATAATAACATGACACAATATATTCCTTAGTTAAGCTAAATAAATAACAATAGCAACTGATTTTGAATTTAACCACCAGGGGCCTCATGTATAAACAGTGTGTACACACAAAAATGTTGCGTATGCCCGTTTCCATGCTCACATCGTGATGTATAAAAACTAAATTTGGCGTGAAGCCACGGACATTTTCATGCCAGTTCAATCCCTGGCGTACGCAAGTTCTCTGCTCGGTTTTGCAAACTGGCGGCACCCAGTGTCAAAGCAGTGCTTTTGTTCCAGTGTGGTTTCCCTTTCTTTTTTAGATCCACATCCCTGACGTGGCTTTATCAAATACACTGAAATTAACTGCATATTGTTTATTAGTTTAAGGAATCTGATTGTAATTAACCTGTAACAATATAATGGTCCAAGGAATTGCCAAACTATTCCAAATATCATAGCTGCTTTAGAGTTGTTACTCTCAATGCACCACTAAGAGTATTTATCCCACTGTATCTGAGTGCGGAATTACAGCTCTACAGCAGCTGATCGGAAATAGAATTATCGGTATACAGCATCAAGCACACGCTGCCTCAGCCATGCATACAGTGTTTTGAACTGCTCTCATATGGCAAACGCTTGAGCCTTTTATGTGGGGACATCGTGGTTCAGAAACAGTTTCATCCCAAGAACTATAAACACGCTCAGTCAGTCCATCAAGTGCTCCTGGTAGAACCGTTTGTACTTATAAGTACAATTACCTCACTGTAAACTTGCGACACAGTTATAATATTGCACAACCTGAACCACTTTATAAAGCGCGTATTTACATATGATGACAATATCATTTTTAAGATGAAATGCAGTAAAAATTTTTTATTACATTATACAGATAAAATTTTAACATCATTTAAATAATTCTATATTGTTAATAATTTAATATGTGAGGATACGGTGTTGCAGCGCTAGAGACGAGCTGGCACCCTGTTCAGAGATTGTTCATACCTTGTGCTATATTCTTGCTGAGACTGGTGCTACACTGGATGGATAGATGGATAGAATAATTAAACATGTACTATCAAGATATTTCAATATTCCTTAAAAGTTTTGAAGAACCGGCGTCCTAAGCTTACAGATGGCTTGACATCTATTACAGAGCTGATTGTGTGGCGATTGGATACTTGGAGAAAGAAAAGGAAGGACAGAAATTAGGGGTTAGTACGTTTGAAAGAGACAGTACTGCTGCAATAAATTATTTCATCGAAGGTCACACACAGCGCAGCAAGCGTCTTGCGGGAGGCAGGAACAATCTATGGACAGGACGCCAGCTCATCACTATCACTACACCACTGTGTTCCCATGTTTAATACAGTAATCCCTCGCTATATCGCGCTTCGCCTTTCGCGGCTTCACTCCATCGCGGATTTTATATGTAAGCATATTTAAATATATATCGCGGATTTTTCGCTGCTTCGCGGGTTTCTGCGGACAATGGGTCTTTTAATTTCTGGTACATGCTTCCTCAGTTGGTTTGCCCAGTTGATTTCATACAAGGGACGCTATTGGCAGATGGCTGAGAAGCTACCCAGCTTACTTTTCTCTTTCTCTTGCGCTGAGTTTCTCTGATCCTGACGTAGGGGGATTGAGCAGGGGGGCTGTTCGCACACCTAGACGATACGGACGCTCGTCTAACAATGCTGAAAGATTATCTTCGCGTTGCTATCTTTTGTGCAGCTGCATGTCAGCTCGAAGGGCACGTATTGATTTTTGCTTGAAAAACAAACTCTCTCTCTCTTTGTCTGCTCCTGACGGAGGGGGTGTGAGCTGCCGCCTTCAACAGCTTTGTGCCGCGGTGCTTCGCATACTTAAAAGGCAAACAGCCCTATTGATTTGTTTGCTTTTGTCTCTCTCTATCTCTGTGACATGATCTGCTCCTGACACGCACTCATTTGAAGAGGAAAATATGTTTGCATTCTTTTAATTGTGAGACGGAACTGTGATCTCTGTCTTGTCATGGAGCACAGTTTAAACTTTTGAAAAAGAGACAAATGTTTGTTTGCAGTGTTTGAATAACGTTCCTGTCTCTCTACAACCTCCTGTGTTTCTGCGCAAATCTGTGACCCAAGCATGACAATATAAAAATAACCATATAAACATATGGTTTCTACTTCGCGGATTTTCTTATTTCGCGGGTGGCTCTGGAACGCAACCCCCGCGATGGAGGAGGGATTACTGTAGATGCTTTAATTTTCATCATCATGAAAATGATATCAAGTATACATCTCAGTATTTAAATTATTCAGAGAGCTGTAACATCATGAATGTAATGTATTCTGTGTCCTGTTGGAGAAAGAGAAAGCCTGTTTTAAGAAGCATGTAGTGATTCACACATATAGAGCACATAGAAGAACATATACAATAGAAATCATTTAAGGTGCTACTTTAGTTACGATGGTATTTGAGAAACTAGTAAATTAAATGCCTTTAAGATGACGTTTATGATGTTCTACTTTAATGACAAAATAAACTATGTGATTAAAGTGGAAATTTCAAGATTAAAGTTGACATTTTGAGCTTTTTTTCCCGCTGTGTACCTACAGTATTTTGTTTTCTTTTCTCTGTACCCTAATAAGCTTCCATATGACACACAGACGGTGGGCTACGACTCACCTTTTCACGGCGATTTTGATATCTGACAACTTCTTTTTTATTTCAAGCACTGTGCGACTTTGTGAACTTGAACTTTCGAGTTTCTCCAACACTTTATGTCACTCAATCAACGTCCTTTTGTTGTTTATATCACTGTTTAAACCAACGAAAAGTACGTTTTTCTTGCCCCCACTTGGTATTCACTGAAAGTCTTCTATTTTCCCCAGTGCTTTTGTCATTGTCTTTTCAGAGAATGCTGAGCTTAAGGACTATTTATATTGATTTGCATATTCAAAGAGGCGTAATTCTGGGAGGAGTTGGGGAGTGGCGGCAGGCGCATGCATGTGTGTTACTTTTCACGCTGACCGGGATTTATGTAGCGGAAGAACATGGAAATTGGTGTATGCACAGATGTATGCATCTGGATTTTTTTGTATGTATGCACATTTCTGCTTTTGTCCATACGCAATGTTTTAGTGTGAATTTTACGCATGGCGTTATGCATGAAGCCCCTGTTCTTTGAACCATTTTGAACTAATTTGTTGAAAAACTCATTAGCAATACTTTCCAAAGCCCATACTGCATCTAGTATTAAATATTATTATTTTTTCAAAGAAGCCATTGTTAGATATTTATTAAAGAAATCAGATCTACAACTTAATAGTCTAAATAATTATAAGCTGAATTCATTGTATATTTCTGAAGTTTCAGAGAAAACTAATATTTGAACTAATTATTTTAAAAAGTGCAACTTTCATACTGGAAATATTATATTTTTTCAGAAATCTAAAGACACGATCCATGCCATTTTAATGATCACATTGAAGTTTGTGTGCCTATGTTACTGTTAGAAAAAAAATTCTTTTGATCCTCACTTCAGTTTAGCACATAATAAGGTTATTCAGACTCCAGCAATATATAAGTGTAAGAAAGTTATTTAACAAAGACATCTCTTGTATTACAAAACAGGTTATGCTAGATATATTTTGTTAGACAAATCTTTATAGTGTATGACTATAAAATACCATCATTAGCATATAGCTAATAATATGTTAATCTAATATAAGTAGGTCAATATATCAGATTCAGAATCACATTTATTGGACAGGTATGTACGTGTACAAGGAATCTGACTGTGGTTTTTTGATGACTCTGCAATTATAGTTACACAATATGCATACACAGAATTGATATGTACACACCTGAGATAAATACAAGATATACAATGTAAGCATATGCATACAAAGTACAAGACAGTACAGGAAATACTGAAATCAACTATATATGGGGGGAGGGGGAGGGGTCATACTGAGCAAGGGCAGCTGAATTAACCATTTCTGAACTTGTTGGCCTGAAGAAAAAAATGCTTATACCTGTTGGTTTTGGCACAGCTTAGTCTATAACACCTAGCATATGGGAGGAGTTTAAAAAGGTTGTGGCATGGATGTGAGGGGTCGGTGATGATTTTCCCTGCCTGCTTCATGACTGTGTAATAGTACAGGTCCTGTAAGGAGAAAGAATGGTGCTAGTGATCCTTTCAGAAGACCAGACTATTCATTGTAGTCTGTTCTTGTCTTATATGGTTGGTGATCCAAACCACAATGTGATAGATGAGCTTAGAACAGACTCGATGATTCATCATCTGCTGTGCCTTTTTAATTATGGAGACTCTGTTGGTCTACCATGTCAAGTTACAGGTGATTAAAGTGTCCACAAATGTGAAGGTTTACACAACTGACCCATTACTGTAAAGTATAGAGTGGGGGGCAATACTGGAGGGCCCCTGCTAAAGTACACTATCATCTCTACAGTTTTGGACATTTTTAGGTCCAGATTCTTCTCAGCACACCAAAATATGATCTATATACAGTATGTCCTGTATTACATTACATAGAGATACCTGATGCCTCCAACCGAAGGTCAGAGGCTAGCTAAAGGGACTGCATACTTAGGTGAACTCATTCTACTTAGTGCAGTCAGTCAAAAGGCAATATAACTAAAAGGCTTAATAGACTAAAAATGTTAAAGAAAGGTTTTTCACTACACTTATATGTGTTTTGTTTTTGGTGCAGTGGGTAGCGCTGCTGCCTCGCAGTTAAGAGACCCGGGTTTGCTTCCCAGGTCCTCCCTGCGTGGAGTTTGCATGTTCTCCCCGTGTCTGCATGGGTTTCCTCTGGGTACTCCGGTTTCCTCCCACAGTCCAAAGACATGCAGGTTAGGTGCATTGGCAATCCTAAACTGTCCCTAGTGTGTGTGCTTGGTGTGTGCGCCCTACGGTGGGTTGGCGCCCAGCCTGGGGTTTGTTTCCTGCCTTGCGCCCTGTGTTGGCTGGGATTGGCTCCAGCAGACCCCCGTGACCCTGTAGTTGGGATGTAGCGGGTTGGATAATGGATGGATGGATATTCAACATTTGCTCTAAGTTTGATGTATAAAAATACAATGAAATGAACATAATCAAACTGATGTGCTTTGCATTTATTTCTAAAACACAGAAGTTTAGCAGTGTGTGTAATCAAAAGTAAATTTCAAATATGAAATGGTGGATGTTGACGGTATTTTTTGTAATTATAGACGTTTTTGCTTCTTGAACACTGTTGGGTGTTTCTTATACATTTTTGGGTGCTGATCACAAATATCACATCAAAATTTTACCCATCTCGTAAGGTTTCAGTTTTGTCATTTTTTCTTATATTTGTATCCAGACATTTTCGCTCCCGTAAATGACTTATCAACAACGGTTTGTGCAGCCTGAGCATGTCCAGGCATGGAATCAGACCAGGTTGGAAGCTGTTATGTGTAAGTTGACATCCTGGGCAGGTCTGAACGAGCTTGACGCTGTCTCAGCATGCTATAAAGGTGGTTAATATAGATAGTCAGTGTGTATGTATGGTATCAGTATAGTAAAGTATCGTATCTGTAGCATTATAACAGTAAGTAAGCTTGATGCTATAGATGTTTTGGTGTCGGGCGATGTGTCTCGTCAATGTCGTAACAGCCGCGATACATTCTGCTATATCTGTGGCGAATATACACTTGCGCCTCAGAGACATTGGATGACTGCTCTTGTGAAGAAAGCTTATCATCTGTATTTCAGCTGCAAAACTGGTGATCAAGACAAGGAATGGGTGCCTCACATTTGCTGTGTGACATGTGCTGTCAGTCTGAGAGCCTGGCTCAGAGGCACTTGAAAGACGATGCCGTTTGCTGTTCCGATGATATGGCGAAAACAGAAAGACCATGTGACGGACTGTTACTTCTGTTTGACTAATGTGTCTGGTTTCTCTGCCTAAAACAAGAAGTCAATTGAATATCTTAATCTGCCTTCAGCAATGAGACCCGTGCCACATGATGACAGTCTTCCAATTCCGAAACCACCAGAGGATTGGACCTTAGACGAACCAAATGAAGAAACTGCAATGCAGGGTACTGACAGTGACATTGACATGGATTTTGAACCGTACTTATCCGGTGATCTACATCTGATAACACAGTCCGAATTGAATGATTTGGTCAAAGATTTGAGTCTGTCAAAAGCAAAAGCCGAGCTGCTGGATTTAAGACTACAGGAATGGTGTTAGCTGATACCAGGTACGAAAATTTCTGTTTCGAGGCCGACATCATGATATAACCATATTTTTTGTACAAGTCAACAGTCTCTTTTTCTGTTGTGACATTGAAGGATCGTTCTCAGACTTGGGTTGTGATCAGAACCCGGAAGAGTGGCGTCTCTTCATTGATTCATCAATGTTAAGCCTGAAAGCTGTACTGCTACACAATGGCAACGTTTATCCTTCAGTACCTGTTGGCTATGCAGCACACATGAAAGAAACGTTTGAGAATATGAAACTGTTGCTGAAGCACGTCCAGCATAGCAGGTACAACTGGAATATCTGTGGAGATCTTAAAGTCATTGCTCTGTTACTAGGACTGCAGCTTGGCTATACAAAGTACTGTTGTTTCATCTGTGAATAGGACAGCCGTGCCAAAGAGTCGCACTATTCTCGACAGAACTGGCCACTCCGTAAAAAGTTAGTTCCAGAACAGAAAAATGTGGCACATGAATCACTTGTCGACCCAGCAAAGATATTTTTGCCTCTTCTTCACATAAAACTGGGACTCGTGAAGAATTTTGTGAAAGCACTGAACAAGGAAGGCAAAGGTTTTCGTTATTTAAGACAGATGTTCCCAAGAATAACTGACGCCAAGATCAAAGAGGGTGTTTTTGTTGGCCCCCAGATCAGACATGTTATGAGTGACAAGCGGTTTGAAGATCTGTTAGTTGGGCTGGAAAAAATTGCCTGGAAAGCCTTCAAAGACATTGTTGACAATTTTCTGGGCAATTACAGAGCCCCAAACTACATTCAGCTGGTAGACAAACTCCTCAAAGCATACAAGACAATAAAGTGCAACATGTCACTCAAGATTCATTTTCTCCACTCACACTTGGACTTCTTCCCCGCAAATCTCGGTGCAGTCAGTGACGAACACGGTGAAAGGTTTCACCAGGACATTGCTACGATGGAGAAACGATACTAGGGCAACTGGAATCCGTCAATGCTTGCTGACTACTATTGGACACTGCAACGTGATGCACCAGACATTGAATACAGAAGAAAATCAGGAGCAAAACATTTTTAATTCTGTTCAATTTAATAGCTTAGGCGAAACATAAACATGACTAAATACGTTATTGTCAGTAAACATATAAATGTCTATTTCTCAGAGTTCCTATGTGATGCAGCAAAACCAAAACAATATTTGTGCATACCCAGTAGGTACCTGTCACAATCAGCAAAAACTTTTCAGGAAGCAAGACTTTTCAAAAAAATTGTTGTGCAGTGCACTGGAAGAATTAGACATACTAAGTGTTCATCTGCCCCAGTTATTATTTCGATTGTATTTCATGTTAAAAACCTATAAATAGACTCAATGGGGACGCGTTATTCTATTCATATAGGATTGATGATGCTTATTATAGGGGTGATAACAAATAGAATGATGCTGGGCATTCATCATTTTGAGTAACTTGCAATTATATTACCTTTTTTCCAAGGTGTGCCATATTACTTTTAAAGAAGAGCTGAAAGTTAACAAATTATACTTACTCACCACTAGGTCCAAAAGACTATACAACATGTGTAGACCTTTATTCAACTGAAGCACATATAAAAATGCATATATTTTGAAGTGCATCTCTCAAACTTCTATGATTATAATTAACACCTACACAGCCAGTTATGTTACACACTCGGGGGTGCTGTCCCTGTCACTACTCTATCTGCGGAGCATTATGTGCCTAATCCAGCAGTGAAGATACAGTGTACAATGGATCTATGCAGAACATTAAAGTCTTTTCATAAGGTTTTCATTATGGTCAACTAACATTCCCCTGAAATGAAAATACAGCTTTTTTTTTCTTTAATGCATGTATAGTGCAAATCTGGCTGGAGTACAGATAAGGTAGTGACTTCACACATCCATGTATTCTCCGTAAATTATTCATACATGTTCTAATTAGATTGGGCAGCACCACAAAAGTGTGGTGGAGTACACTTACAGTTGCAAGACTAAACGTTCTGTGCATGAACAATGCAAATCGGGCAGGTAGTGCAGATTAGGTAGTGCAGTGGCTCTCAAACGTTTTCTTTTGCATTGCCTCTACAAGTAAGGAAAGTGGACTGCTGCACCCCTCTTTTTTGAATATGGGTTTTCTAGAAGAAGGAATCCTTTTGAAATGAGATTTTATTTTAAATAAAAGGAAATCAAAATAAATAAAATTATCTTTACTTTAGAAACATATAATAATTTTAAACATTTATATGGAACCTTACATAGCTTCATAGCCAAAAAATATGTCTTATTTTATTTACAATACTGAACAGGTATGTCTTTTTGAGAAAGTACCTTATTTGCCATGCAAAGTTAAGTGAAAATATTGTCAACAGTGACTTTTTTTTTTACACTGCCTGTAAAAGGCTCACAAGTCACATCTCAAGTAACACTGTCTTTCCCAGCAATTGAGTGTGATCTTTCTCCAAATTGGGAATAGTATCTAGTATATTTCAGATACTTACATCAGCAGCTATCCAAAATGTGGATTCCAGACTTATTGCATTTGTTTCACTTTCACTATGTGAAGAGGAATCAAAATTCCATGAGGAACAACTGAAAATCAGTGGGTATGCCTGCCCTTTCTTATAATGCATCTAGTAGTTTGTTGACCAAGGATGGACCAGTAATAGGTGAGGAGACAGACAAGATTTAAAGTACAAAAAAATTGCAGTGTTTATTTCCATACCAAAGAATTAGTGTCCACAGTGCTTCTAAATATCTGTGTCTTTGGAAGAATGAATACAATTAAATCACTTAGAGATACCAATTAAAATCACAATGTAAACAACAAAACAAAGGAAACCTCTAGTCCCCCTAGACGCATGGGTACTGACCCAGAAGGTTACACTCAGTTCAGTCCCTCTCAGGATTTCAGGTCAGACCCCGCTAACTTGTCCACGGCCAGCAGGCTACTGTTACCCCAAACCCTGCACAGAGCATCAGCTTCTCTTAACTTTTTACACAGCTCCACCTCTAATCTTCTCTCTGGACCGTTCCTGCCTCTGAGCTAGCCATCTTCTGCCTTCACAGCTACATAAGTAATTTCTCTGCACTTCCAGAAATCTCCTATCAGCTGGATCACACTTGTTTCTGTCTCACCTCTATGGTAACCTTCACAAAGCTCATTCCATCCTATTCTGCTCTTGCCTCTCTGTTGCATCTCAGTTTCTAATTTCCTCAAGCTCACACTCACTTACTTTCTTTAAAAAGTTCCGTTTTATCCTCTTATTTGACTCTCTCTTCTTTAACCACGCAGTGCCAATCCCAGTTGACACCATGCACGCGCAATGCTGCTAAACAGCAATTAACTAGTGCATGTGCCTTCTGCCAATGATTAACCAGTGGGTTATGTCACAAAACCTAAAACACTAATAAATTAGAAATTATAGGCATCATATTCTAATTAATGCAATTCTATTTTTACTCTTTCATTTGTTTAAGTTTTTTAAACTAATAATTAGTTAAAATTCATGTTCAGTGTTTATTTATAAAGTATATTGAATTTGGCTGAACTTAAAAGCATCATATTTGATTATTGCTAATGTTGCTAATACAAATAATGTAATCAATAAAAATTGAAGTTGAAATGTATGAATGCTTTGTTTCATCCACTGGTTATTCCTCAGCTTGTGTGCTTTCTGTTTTATTTTTTTGCAATTACAGTATATTATTGTATATTTTTATGTAATTTCTGTGATGTTTATTTACTATCTAGTATTTATATACTGTGCCTTTAAGTTTATACACATTACTTATGTTCTGTGGGTGAACCCCCAGGAGGCAGGGCCACCATGACATCACACCTGAGAGACTGCCCTCCACCTTTATATTCTGATGAATGAGATGGCTGCTGTAGGGATGTCATTGAGTGGTGTCTAAAGTTTAGTAAACATTTACTTTTCTTCAAATATTATAGAGTGTGGATCTTTGCTTCTGTTTTTGAACTTTGATTTCTGGATTGTGTATTGGGACTTGCTTAATGTGGATTCCCTTGTAGACAGATCCTTTTTGCTTTGTTTTTTTCAGTTTAGATTTAAATAAAGTCTTATTTATGAATATTCTTTGCATTGGTTATCTAAACATGTTAGAGATTTATGGTTACTGTCTTTTGACATACAGTAATCCCTCTCTATATCGCGCTTCGCCTTTCGCGGCTTCACTCTATCGCGGATTTTATATGTAAGCATATTTAAATAAATATCACGGATTTTTTGCTGGTTCGCAGATTTCTGCGGACAAAGGGTCTTTTAATTTCTGGTACATGCTTCCTCAGTTGGTTTGCCCAGTTGATTTCATACAAGGGACGCTATTGGCAGATGGCTGAGAAGCTACCCAACTTACTTTTCTCTCTCTCTCTCTTGCGCTGACATTCTTTGATCCTGACGTAGGGGGGTTGACCAGGGGGACTGTTTGCACACCTAGACGATACGGACGCTCATCTAAAAATGCTGAAAGATTATCTTCACTTTGCTCCCTTCTGTGCAAGCTGCTTCGTGAAGCGACATGCTGCACGGTGCTTTGCATACTTAAAAGCACGAAGGGCACGTATTGATTTTTGATTGTTTGTTTTTATCTGTCTCTCTCTCTCTTTCTCTGCTCCTGATGGAGGGAGTGTGAGCAGCCGCCTTCAACAGCTTTGTGCCGCGGGTGCTTCACATACTTAAAAGCCAAACAGCCCTATTGATTTGTTTGCTTTTCTCTATCTCTTTGACATTATCTGCTCCTGACGTGCACTCCTTTGAAGAGGAAGATATGTTTGCATTCTTTTAATTGTGAGACGGAACTGTCATCTCTGTCTTGTCATGGAGCACAGTTTAAACTTTTGAAAAAGAGACAAATGTTTGTTTGCAGTGTTTGAATAAAGTTCCTGTCTCTCTACAACTTCCTGTGTTTCTGTACAAATCTGTGACCCATGCATGACAATATAAAAATAACCATATAAACATATGGTTTCTACTTTGCGGATTTTCACCTTTCGCGGGGGGGTCTGGAACACAACCCCCGTGATGGAGGAGGGATTACTGAATTTTTGAATATTTTAAGCCATCTTCCTATTTTGGGCCTGGGCAGGCTGAAGCCTTTAGGTAGTAGTAGCTGGCTGGCAGCTTGGGGTAAAGCCATTTCTGGACAGGTTAGTAGAGGTCTGAGCCTTGTTTGTGGATCTTTTTGGAAGCTTCACACCCCTTTTACCATGTTGGTGTCTCCACTACACAACAATAAGATTCAGTAGGTAACAATGAGATCTCAACTTCTGTGAGAAAGGAGAACAAAAATTCATTAATATAAATTATTTATTATTATAAATTCATACATTAATTGGCACAGTGGACTCCTAGTAATAAATGGGAATGATTTGATTTGCTGTTATAAAATTTTTAAAAACCCACATAAATGATTTAAGTAGATATTCAACAGTTTGGTTGAATGGATGCAAGTTGTTTTTTCTTGGTAAAGTAATATATTACCAATACTGTTTATAAGGTATTGTAGTATATAACTTCTCCCCACCTTCCCTTCTATATTTATAACCTCAGGCAATTAGGTGTAATAAAAGACAAGCAGGAGTTAAGTTACACTTGAAATAATGTATTATTAATAATTTTCATAAATAGTAACAATAAGCAAAGTACATTTGAATATTGGCAACCATACAACCTGATTAATGCTGATGTGTAGGTTCAGGTGGCACACAGAATTGTAGTTACTTTAAATGTCTCTAGTTCATTTTGGTCAGCTTTCTTCAGAACAGGCAGCATGCCTGTCTCAATATGGCTGCTGAGTTGTGCTCCTCATGGCAATGGTGTGACAGAGAGATGCTTCTTCATCAGTTGGTATAAGAGAGAGAGAGGGAGGGGTAAAGCAAGCAAATTTATAGATTCTCTGTCCAAACCCTGCAGCCAATAGGGTGTCATGGTACTTAATGGCTTCAGGCAACTTTAGACCAATGGGGCACACAATAACTTTCACACCTGCCCCCAAAGCCATTTGTTGAGCTGATGTTTGCCAGATAGGCAGTCTGGCTTTCCTGTGGGGGTTGATTAAGAGAGTCCTGCAGAGAATCACTTGCCAAACTGGTTTGAGGCACTTCCCCTAACACTGTCGTAAAATTACAAAGAGACTCAGTCCTAAAAGGGGGTGGGTGTACTTAACCATACAAATAAAGACATACAAAATATTTATCAACTTATATGTAAAATTTCACACCACAACAAAAGTCATGTTCATAAAAGCTGGAAAAGACTAATTGTTTTGCTAGTAATACACATTAATACTAATATGCAAAAGGACTGATTTGTAGAGGGAGGCAGACAATTTAAAAATATTACACTCCTTCACCCATATTCGCAATCTGCTAAGCTCTATCTTGTATTATAGCTGCTGAGTCCTATCCATAGCAGGACTAAGTTCATACCAGGAGTCAATCTTGGTGAGAGCACCAATCTGTCAGAAGGCAAAATCAAACATATATGTATATGCTCACGCATCTACCTGTGATATTTTAAAATGTAATAGGCAGCTGAATATTCAAATTATATAAGAAAATGACATAATTTGTTGGACAACCAGATGTTCTTGTGGGAGCATAGATGAGTCTTTTTGTAAAAAAATGCATTTAATGACTATTAATTATAGGCAGTGGTGTGATTACTTTGTACAAAATACAAACAAGCAAACAAAAAAAAAAAACCTCTGTTCTTTGCTGGCATGACTTCTGTCTTCATAAGCTGCCTGTATTTGCATTTAGGCGATAATAAGCATATTCACAGTGAAAGCGCAGAATTTTTTTTTGTCTACATGTGTATTGTTCACTAGGGATGGATTTATGTACAGTATGTAACTTAAATTAGAGCTCAAACACAAAAATACTTTTAGTTTCTTGTTAAAAATGCAGAGTTACTGCCTGCTGGTATTTATATATTTTCTGTGTGTCTATGTGGATTTCTCCAAGTACTCCAGTTTCCTTACATATTAGAAAAATGTGCAAGTTAGACTCATAATTGGTCTTGCATCATTGCCATTCACCTAATGTGACCTTTTCTTCAAATAAGCAGGTTCAAAAAATGAATAGAGTGAGTTTCATTATTTCTTTGAATGTATTATGTGATGAAAACCAAAGGTATTGTTAAAGATTTGATTGTTCACCTTTTTATTGTCAAATCCCATTTCAGCTATTAACACAGCTTGATGTGTCACACTCCTCATACATCCTATCACAGCTAAATATTGTCCCCATTTTGTGTTTATAAACTCCTCCTATAAATAAAAATGGCATCTGTTTATTATATGGCATTATATTTTTGTGATTCTCTTAGAAACCTATTTTGTAAAAATATGTTTAGTACCATATTAAGTATATATGAAACTATCTAATGTTTTTGCTTTTGCTTAAAATAATTTGCATTTTTAGGTAATATCCATCCATCCATCCATTTTCCAACCCGCTGAATCCGAACACAGGGTCACGGGGGTCTGCTGGAGCCAATCCCAGCCAACACAGGGCACAAGGCAGGAACCAATCCTGGGCAGGGTGCCAACCCACCGCAGTTAGGTAATATTAAGAGAGTATTTGTCTTTAAATAAATTTTTTTAAATATAAACTTAATATGCAAGTAATGGTTTTCAGTAAGATGGTTTTCATAAAAAAAGATCTCTGTATAGTAACAAATCAGTATAGAATTCTTGATTTAAAGTAAGATTAATTCCCTGTAACAAAGACAGGTTATTTCTCATGCATTGTCCACACTAACACAGATAAAATGTGAAAAACACTGTTTTCATTTTAAAAGTTTTCTGTCCACACGAGTGTTTCAAATTAATTTTACAAAAAATAAGTCATCCACACTGAAACTGCAAAAACGTAAATCTTGCCTATTAGCCATGCTCAGTTTACAGAGTAAAACCAAAGTAAACTGAATTGAAAGAGCAAGGAAAAAATGGAACAAGCTTCTTTTATCTGGATAGGCGATAACGTGTGACTGCTTTTAAATGTTACATATGACTATACGGTTGCCAAAGCCTTGACAAAATACAGGCTGGGTGCCTTGCCAAAATAAATACAGCAAAATATTCTGTTTCAAAGAGCAGTACCTGTTACCTTATGTAAAAAAAGTTTAGAAAATAATGTCCCCACAGAAAACATGAGATCACAAAGGAAATTTTGACAAGAAAACTGAAGTCAGTGCCTGATCATGTGATAATTATATGTCACCATTTTTGAAAAGCTATGTTTTCCCTATCCACACTACCACGTGAGACCAAATCTTTTCAAATTTAAACACTTTGAAGGCATTTTTGAAATGATACATTCAGTGTGGCTGGTAGGCCAAAATGAATATACCCATGATAGCCTCATTTTGAATCAAATAACATTTTCCAAGCACTATAGAAGAATATTCACAGTTTTGCCAAAACTGTCAACTATTGTGGCAACTCATCATGTATTAATTATCCAGTTTTTGGATATTAAAGAGTCACTGATGATCAAGCAAATATATTATGTGACCAACCCCACAGAGATATGCAGCCAGCAGCATTATATGCAGATGAATTTATTTTTGTAAATGCATAATTAAAACTTTCACTCATGTTAATGTCTACAATGGTGAAACTAACAAAAAAACTTATTGTTGTAAGATTTCAGTTATTTCATATGCAGATTGGTCCTGATAAGTATCATATGAATCTATCATGGCAACAACAGACATAAGGAAGAATCCAGTCCTCGGCAGGATTCCATTCATTTATAGGGCTCACCCACACACACAGACTCGTCCCTGACAATTTGGAGCTGACAGACAAGAGCATATTGATGGGGGGGAGCCTAAACGATATGAAAATTGGATGAAGGTGATTTGCATGAATAAGGTGCCCAAGTTTAAATTTAGACCTTGGGTATTGTGAGATGCTGTATCAGAGTTTATATAAATCCTTTAAATAAACAAAAACAGGCATGGGGGTAATTTCTTTTAAGATTGTTACAGGTGAAATTAATAACTTTGACATATATTTGCTAATGTAATACATATTTCTCCATATATGGACTGTATGTATTGTCACAGAAAACAAGGGTTAGCTGACATCCTGGCTGGAATGGATGGTTCCCTACCTGGCTGGGATGGCTTGGTAATGGAAGGGTGGAAGGAGAACTCCAACTTGGGGCCATGTTCTCCCTCGGTCCAGCAGGTGGCAGCAGTTTTCTGGTGGGTCTTCTATATACGCACCTGTAGGACTTCATGGGAATTGGACTTTCAATGGGCATCCCTTTTGGGTCTTGAGGAGGCTGCCAGATGGAGGTTTCCTCTTTTTAGGGATGTTCTTCTTGACCAGGATGTGCTTCCTGGATGAAATGTGGTAGCAGCAGAAGTACTTCTGGTCCAGTATAAAGGAAATCACTCCTCTTCACTTGGGGAATTAGAGTTAGGTGGCAGAGGACTCAGTTCACTGAGGAAGAATGAGGAGAAGGAAAGAAAGAGAAGAAGACTTTTGCTTGAAATTGTGTTTTTGCAACCTTTAAAGAAACCTGTGAGAGGTATTTGTGCACAATATATCATTTGTTTGAACCTGGGACTTGTGTTTGGGGATATGTAGTAGTGGCTGCAGAGAGTGCCAGAATGAATCCAGCGACCACTTCCAACTTACTGAAATGGTGCACAACTCTTTGAAACGGTTGGGTGGTATTTGTGTCTGCTGCATTCATGCATTTGGTATCAAAAACAAATCAGCAGGAGTCTTGAGCACTACACTGTTAAGTGGTGCAGCAGATATTTTGGGTGCTGCATTGTCAGATGGCACTGCCAGGCATTGCAGCAGAGGTATTAAACACTGTGTGGTGATGTGTCAGTTATAAATGAGTAAGTGAATCTCCTTTTATGCAACTGCAGTTATTACCTGCCTTTTGGCTTTTTTTCTTCACTGAACTGACACTGCAAATACTGTTCCAGGTGCAAGTCCCAGCTTTGAGACTATCCCTTGTGTGCTGCTTTACAATGCCTCTGCGATCACCCTCATCCTTTGCCTGCACAGTTTTTCCACCAACCCTGCTTCACACCTGAGGTCAGTGACTACGCAATCTGCCACATTTTTGCCTAGCTTCATGAGCCAGAAGCCCCACAGGTGTCCATGCACCCAGGCCAATGGACCTCTTTACAATCTCTTCAGAAGAGCCAAGCAGGCTTTGCTAAGATGGACTAGAGATCTTTTCATCCCACTTCTGATACAAATGTAGTGCTGGCATCATGTGCTACAGTGAATCCTTTGCTCTTTTCTTGGCTTTTTTAGGTGGCTTGCTATCCTTAAAAGGACGGCTTGCTGTTGCCTCACTAGTTTGGATATATTACCATACCATACCATTTTTATTTGTTAAGCGCTTAAAAACACAGCATTACAACTGACCGAAGCGCTGTACAGTTAAAACAAGCAAGACTAAAAGCAAAATATTAAAAAAAACAAACATTAAGAGAGAATTAAAACAGAGACACTAAAAAAAAACAGGTCAGGGGACCCAATAAAACAGAGAAATAGCAAAAAGCAAGTGGGAATAAGACAGGTTAAGAATTAAAAGCCAATGTGAAGAAGTGCGTTTTTAGGTATGATTTGAATGTGGTGACTGAAGTGGCTTGCCTAACCACTAAAGGTAAGGAGTTCCAGAGCTTGGGTGCACAGACAGAAAAAGCCCTTTCACCACGAGCTTTAAAATGTGCCTTGGGAACGGTTAGGAGCAGCTGATCTGCGGATCTAAGAACACGAGGGGGATTGTGACGATGGAGCAAGACACTCAAGTAGGCAGGGGCTAGACCATTTAGTGCCTTATAGGTTAAGAGGAGTATCTTAAAATCAATTCTGAAGCTAACCGGCAGCCAGTGTAGGATTTTGAAAATCGGTGTAATGTGTTGGCTTCTGCTGCTTCCAGTTAAAAGTCTTGCAGCCGCATTTTGAACCAATTGGAGTCTCGAAAGAGTGGCTTTACTAATACCATATAGGCAGGAATTAGAATAGTCGAGCCGGGACGTAATGAATGCATGGATTACTGATTCCAGGAGGTGGTAAGGCAGAATTGGTTTGAGTTTGGCAATTCGCCTGAGATGGAAAAAGCAGGATTTTACTGTGCTATTGACTTGAGCATCCATTTTCAGGACCATATCCATTTTGATTCCAAGATTGGAAACAGACGAAGTTACTGGAATGGGAAGAAAGTCGAGGTCAAGGGGTAGGGTCTGTTTGCGGTCGGGACTAAAAACAATGACCTCGGTTTTTGAATCGTTCAGGTGAAGGAAGTTTACAGCCAGCCAGTCCTTAATGTCAGATAAGCAGTTGAGAAGAGGTTTAGTGGAGTCAGTTGACTTGAGGGAGAAATAAATTTGGCAGTCATCAGCATATAGGTGATACGAGATTGCATGTTTTCTAAAAATTGCACCTAAAGGCAGGATGTAAATTGAAAAAAGTAGTGGCCCCAAAATGGAACCCTGGGGGACACCACATGGGAGTGGGACTGATTCAGATGAAAAATCATCTAGCATGACTCTAAGAGTCCTGTTGCAGAAATATGACCTGAACCAGTCGAGGGCTAAGCCAGATACACCAACCCAGGATTCGAGTCGGGAGATCATGATGTCGTGGTCGATTGTGTCAAAGGCAGCAGATAAATCGAGAAGAACCATAATATATTGTTTGTGATTTCGCAGGCATGTCTTTTTTAGGCACCCCTGCTGCTGATGGATTACCAGTGTCTAAGGATCACCTTTCACGCTCATCAGAGGTATGTAGTAACACTTCGAGACGACATTGGGTGCTGTCACTAACAGGGGGATATCTGTGATTTCCTTAGCTTGGAAGGAAATAAAGGTGTTAGTAAGCCTGCTGAGAAGTATTGTGCACACATAAAGTTGGCAGTGAACAAGGAGTACAGAAGGGGGATCAGGACGCTACGCTGTTGAGTACCTGTGTGGAGAGTTACTAAGGGCTGCCAGTTGGAAAGTGCAATATTCAATTGGAGACACTAAGTTTAAAGTCTAGGAGCTTGGTGATGGTATCACTGTGTTAAGTGCTAAGCTGTAGTCTGTAAGCAGTAGTCTGGTGTAGCAGTTTTTATTATCTACTATAGGCTTGTCAGGGTGACACAAAATGCATGTGTTACCTTAATGAGGGTTACAGTGCTTATATTCTTGTCTGTTTCAAATGCAGTCAGTTTTCTGTAGTTTATTGCTGTTAGTGAAGACTTTCTCATATGCAAAATTTGGTTGGGTTAATAAAGAACAAATACAACTGATTTGATTAGCACTTTTACATGTAATTAGGGTGCTACAGCAGGTTTGTTCCTGCCTCACAGATGCAGGAAGGTGGGCTGTATGATTAGATTTCTGGCATTGTCATGGACTGGCGTGAAGATTTTCCATATACATTTATAGGATTTCTCCAGGCACTCTAGTTCCCTGCCATATCCCAAAGACATGTATGTTATGTTAAATGACAACACTAATGCACCCTGTGTGAGTAGTGAGTGTGGGTATAAATGTGATCTGCATCTGGGGTTCGTTGATGTCTTTTACTGTATCGAAATTGAATATGACCCCCTGATACCCTGTATAGGAAAAATTAGTTAAGAAATCATGTATGGTTCTTCACTCTGTTGAGACATGGCTTAATTATTTTTTTTATTTTTCACTTTGGTTTCCTAACACCTATTCATACACTATTTTGCTCTGTGTGATTTCTCACCAGGATTTAGTTTTCAAAATGTATACATGGTAGTGTTAATGGTGAGAATTATTTGTGATGATTATTCATGCCTTGGATGTTTGCTGACTGATGATTCAGCCTCTACCTACCTTTTAAAAATTGTTTTTTTCCAAGAACTGGTTAAAGATTACACCAAATCTTTATTTTTAATATATTAATGATCACATCATTCTTATTTTTGATTACTGTTTATTTTTACTTTGTTGGTTTCCCTCCAGTTTCTCTTTAATTTTCATTTGCATAACCTTTTCACTGGGAGGAGGTTTAAACACTATTAATCAATTTTCATTTTGGTTTCTAGCTATTTTGAGACATCTGAAATGTCTAGTTTACATACAAGCTCACAGTCTAAAATTAATCTTCTTTCAGGATTTATCATCAAATAACTCTTGTTTTTTCTTAATAATAACTGTCTGGAAAATAAATTAATTAAAGAAAAAGTGTTGGTTAACACAATAATTGCTGATAATGATATATAATAATAACATAGTTCATACTTTGTTCATACATTAATATTTATCTAATAATAGTAATACTTAGAACTGCAGTCCTAACAGCGCTTACAGAATTTCAAAAGATTTCTGGTCTTAGAATTAATTTGACTAAAAGTGTGCTCTTTCCAGTGAATTCTCAAGCACACAATATTAGATTGGACACCTCCCCTTTTATCATTGCAGATCAGTTTAAATACCTAGCGGTAAACACCACAAGTAAACGTAAAGCTCTTTATCAACAAAATTTCGCCGTCTGTATGGAAAAAGTTAAGCAAGACTTGCATAGATGGTCGACCCCTCATCTCACTTTAGCTGGAAGAATTAACATTGTTAAGATGAATATCCTTCCTAAGCTTCTCTTTTTATTTCAAAACATTCCAATATACATCAATAAATCATTTTTTAAAAAATTATATTCAACCTTAACCTCATTTATTTGGAATTCAAAACATCCATTTCAAAGAGCGACCCCACAAAGATCTAAGGCAGAAGGTGGCATGGCTCTACTAACTTTCAGTTTTATTACTGGGCAGCAAATATACAACATATTGGCATGTAGACTTATCTTGCTCAATTGGAAAAATTCTAACTCACCTATTTTAAGTCAGTGGGTAACTGATGTTATATTCTATTTGAAACTAGAAAAAAATCACATTCTTACTTAGAGGATCTGTGCAGAAGTGTTTCAAAACCTGGCAGGATTTAATCAATAACATTTTACAATAAGCTTTTAAAGCAATGAGGAAGCAGATTATCTCCCCTTTCCCCACATTTATCCCCCCCCCCCCCCCCATTTATCATTATTCACTTATTAATTCATCTACTTACTTATTTTTATTAGCTTTAAGTTTTACTCTGCTGGCTTAGCTCTCTTTTTCAGGGGTGGGGGTTCATTTGTTTTTGATCTTCTGTTTGTAAGAATTGATTTATTTGTATACAATGTTGTGTGCTTTTAATAAAATCAATAAAATAAAAAAAATAGTAATACTTATTTGTATTTATATTTTTAAAGTAGCTTTCTCAAACTCAAGGGTACTTCAATATATCATATAAGAAAATGATGAAATACAAAAAATTTTAATAAATAACAAGCGAAGAAACAAAAATGATGACAAAACACACCAGCAAAAGAACAATTCTTTAGGAGTTCTTTAATACCAGTAAACCCCCGATTCTCTAAAGAATCGCAAATGCAAGAATGGCAATTACTTTCTATTCCCTCCAATCTTTGTAGGGATGTAAGATCATGGAGGGTGGGAGCGTCCTGGGAAAGTTTTCATTTAATGAAATAAATATATTTGTAGTGAAGCTGTTTCTTTTTGGAGCCATGACTCGTTTGGTTCTGGTGTTTCAGAAGCGCGTTGTAGGCGCCTTCGTTCATTTTTTTTATCCATGCAGTCTCGTTTTTGTTTTTCTATGGGTGTGTTGTTAGCTAGAAGTTGTTTGCTGTTAGGAATCATAATTGAACCCCTGACCGCAGGCACTGTGGAGTAGCTGACTGCTGGCACTGTCAGTAGTCACCATTACCTCAAGTTTAAATACATAGACATATATAGATAGACGCCACATTCACTGTGTTTCCCAGTAGACACGATACGTCAGCCTTATTGCGAGTGGCAAAAGTGCCATTTAAACTAATGCAGGTAGACGTGGAAACCGGGTTTTCTGATGAAAAAACAATAACGTTTAAAATAGTATCGTTTACATACAACAGATTTTGGCGAATCGTTTAAATGTAATTATTTATATCCATTTATACACTAGTAATGGCAATTATTAAATAATAATAATTATAATTATTATTATTATTAACCATTCCTCCCATATAAGTAACATTTCGGGGACTGCCTTCTTCCATCTTTGAAACATTTCCAGACTTTGTCCTGTTCTTACGCAACACAGTACTGAAGTATTGTTTAATGCCCGAGTCACGTCACGTCTAGATTACTGTAATGGTATTCTATCTGGCATCCCACAAAAACTTATCAATCGCTTAGAACTTCTTCAAAATTCTGCTGCCAGGATAATATCCTGCTGTTGTAAATCCACTGAACATATTACACCTATTCTCTCTCAACTTCACTGGCTCCCTGTTAACTACAGAATACAATACTAAATACCGCTCTTAACATTTAAAGCTCTCCACAACCTCACTGATGTCCTCCAGACTTACACTCCTCTCGCTCACTCAGATCTTGTAATTTGAGAGTATTCAGTCTGGCAATATGGTGCAGCCTTAGTTTGTGGAAGACAGACACAACTAAAGACATGAGAATAAAATGATGGTTGTCAATTTCAAACTGTGTTTCTTCAATGTGCTCCTTGAGAAAAAACATCATCAAGTTTGAGAAATGTTAACAGCTAACAACAATGTACATAGTGACTAAATACGTTTAGCCAAAATGTTGTTTGGAGGCTCACTTGAGCACATAAATGCATAGCTTGCTAGCTTAGCCTGGTTTAGCTAAAGTAAAGATTATAAAATGGGATTTTCTAACGGCCAAATATAACCAAAGCGATTGTTCAGCCTTACCTATGAAATGTAATCCCCCGGGATCTAGTTTGGAGCGTATAGCAGTTTGTACGATCCCAAGCAACACATTATTCATTACTTCACTCCACAGCAGTGCCACTCAAAATATGGCGGCGACGTTGACATACGATTCTGCTAGTCATGAAGCGTCTAGTTATTCTATGCCTATGTTTAAATATGTCACCATGGCAACTTGTTGGCGTGCACACTTTACGTCAAGTTTAGTTTACAGGTTGTGTTGTGTTGTTTGAGCGCCACTTACTGACTTTGGGAAGCCGCTGGGTTTGACTGTTGGGCGCTGTGCGAGTGCGCGTGCACTTTTGGCACGGGTTGCATGTGGCATCCATGCATATATACAACCTTCGTAAACATTACTAAACGAAGGTTTTATATGCGGTGGTGTGCGCGTTCGGGTGGCGGTTGTATTGTGACCTGAAGTTTAGTTTACAGGTTGTGTTGTGTTGTTTGGGCGCTACCTACTGAGTCTGGGAAGCCGCTGGGTTTGACTCTGGGGCGATGAGTCGCAGTGCGCGTACGCTTCGATGAGTCGTGCGTCAGGCATCCGTCATCCTGCGTCCGTACATATATACAACCTTCGGTTAGTAATATAGATATTTCATAGTTTTAAATATATTACCTAAAACTATAGCTAATGCATCAATAAATCCTATTAATTACATTATCACGTTAGTCATTTGAAGGCAGTATGGTTGCTTCATCAGTGGTTAGCAGTATTGCCTCACACCAGAAGCCCATGAACTGGCAGCATTAAGACTGCACTTTCTTTTTGCCTCTGCGTAGGCTTTTTGATTTTATTTTTCCAGTTTTCCTCACACATCCTAAAGGTGCATATGTTACATTAAATGGCAACTATAAATTTGCTCCGTGTCAGTAAGTGTATCTGCATTGACAGGTGGTTCTTAATATGGATTCTAATTCAGTGATCCTTAACTAGATTAGAAGTGTGGAAAATGGACTGATGAATTGATAGATGAACTCAGCCATATTGTTAACTATTAAACCATATCTCTTTTATTTTTTAAATTTAAAATAAATAATGAAGAAAAATATCCATTATAATATTTGGAGCACTGCTACTTCATAGTTTCAGGTCCCTGATTGTGTGGATTTTGACGTCCAGCTTTGCTTCCACGGATATCTATACTAGACTTCCTGGTGATGCTAAATTGCCTCAGGAATAAAGAATGTGCTTTGTGTTAGGCTGGTAATCTATCTATGGTTGTTTCCCGCCTTTCTGCCTATGCTGGCGGAACAGGCTTCAGCTCCCCATGGCCCGGTGTTTGATTAAACATGTTATTGGAATGCAATGATTAATGATATTTATAGATGATATAGTATAGTGATGGATTGGAGTAGTGGCCCTGAGGCTTGGGATCTGTGCTGGCAATAGAAAGGTTGCGAATCCCATAAATTCCAAAAATATTTCCACTCTGTTAGGCCCTTGAGCAAGGCCTTTAAACTGCAGTCTTTCCATCCAGGGTATGACATTAACCTGCCTCCAGCTCTGCAAGCAGGTCCTCCAACTTGCAAGGGAAAATTCTGGGGTTGGTGGCAGGATTTGCACTCCAGTCAATGTAAAAACCACATACTGTTCTATTCCATTCGAACTAGAGTGGTGCTGTGATGTCACTTGTTGAATGGCTGTGTTCGGGTCCTAATTTGGGATTCTGAAGTGGCTGGTTATGTGATGGGTGCAGCAATGTGCTGCATCAGTGCATGCTTCCAACCTTTCTCTCTCTATATATAGTATATAATAGTAAAACACTAATTAATACATATCAAATGCTACAAAATTCATAAATTGCTAGGTAATAAGTAAAAAAATAACATGTAAACACTCAGATTTTATTTCTCAGAATGGCCAGTTTCAAAGCACCTATAGAAATCACTGCATTATGAAACAACTTTTAATAAATAGAAGTGAACCTCAAATCCCATCTGTATGTGTTTTACAGGTGTGGATGTTTTACATGAGAGTCTGCACTTGTTTGTTTCTTCCTTACGAGAGGATAGGATGATGCATCTCCTGCTTTATGACCACTAGCAGAATCTACTTCAGGTCTCTTTCTAAATTTTTATAATAAGATGGCAAAGAACACCATAATTCTTTATATCTTAAGATGTTTTGTATTATTTGTTAGTTACCTACTTTAATAGTGTGTTGCTTCATGTCTTCAGGTATTAAACAGCTGCTGCTATTATGTATTTTGATGTCATTGCTTGTTTTTTGCAAAGAATAAAACAGAATACTTACTTAAAACAACTGTTGACTGTGACCATTTTCATTGATCTTCTGTTATCATTATTGTTTCTCTAAGAATGCATAAACCAAAAGTAGACGTACCTGTGCTGCTTGTGTTTACTTCATATTCCATTTTACATAAGGAATCTTATGTATTTTTTGGTAGATCTACTGTATATAAAAAAGTAATTGCACTGCTAGGTTCCCTTTTTCTGTATTTCATGAATGTGTCCTGTGTGCTATTTATGAAGAAAACGCAGAAGACAAAAAGATTTCACAGTTCATTGGCATGTAATTCTGGTTAGTTGCACATTAATTGAGAAAATGATTGCATATTCCAGGCTTGTGAACTTAAATGTTAACTTCACATTGTAAATTCAAGATAGGTAGATAAATGCATCTAAAATAGCATGGCAGCTGTGAACAATTATCATCTTTTATCGACAAAGGGAAGCAGCAGTCATTAGTCTACTGCTACTGCTTCTGTGTACCAAAATGGTCTACTTCTGATTATACACTAAAAAGCAGACACAATATAGATATTTAAAATATCACAAGTGTGGGGCTGCATTTTATTCAAAGCCAGGGGCTGCTATCAAAAATGAAAAGCAATTACTTGTTCTGTTCAGATACACACAAAAGATCCTTGAAGCTTTGTAATTAAAAAGCTTAAACACATTCTATAGGGGTGCCAGCAATGTAGCTGCCAGGAACATAGAATTGTTATTTCTGGTTAAGTAGAAATTTCTACATATTAAAAATGCAGTGGCACCAATGCATATGATTTTTTTGTTTACATGACATTTCCAAGTTAAAAAGAAATCCACTTTTAACACAGTAATTTTGTGTATCCTTTTCAAAATTGTAATTATTCTATACATTTTAGCACACTTCTATGCATTTATAA
The DNA here is from genome assembly GCF_900747795.2 of Erpetoichthys calabaricus. Classification (NCBI taxonomy): domain Eukaryota; kingdom Metazoa; phylum Chordata; class Cladistia; order Polypteriformes; family Polypteridae; genus Erpetoichthys; species Erpetoichthys calabaricus. Next base: position 90,960,621 of record NC_041399.2, read on the forward strand.
CATACATTTATAACATCAATATACTCATTTGATAAAAAGTATTTAGAAATTACAATATGCATTTAAGATATCAATAATTTATTTTGTCACAACTATATTTATAAAATATAAATTAAATACCTGTGCACTTTCCTTAATTGGTTTGCTTTCTAGGAGGATTACAGGAAAGCTATTAACAAACAATGGGTGTACTAAACACCATTCAAGCCTGTGGCTAATTTAACTAATAACATAATTCATTTACAAGACAAACTGTTGTGAAGATTCTAAAGATATAGCTGACAACACGCAATAACTTCCTCCTGAACATCTTCAGGCAAACACCTTTTGGCAATATCTGTATAACTGTGCAATAAAGAACACACAGGCTGTGGTTATCTCTGGAAAATGCATAAACTGACAAATTTAAAATACACACATTCTTTCTGATAATGAAGGTTAATGCTGTGTTGGGTGACTCTAATTACGTTTTTCATTTACTGCTTTTAAAACATTCATTTGGAACAAGTATGCATAATGAACCATTTCTTCAGAAGTGAATGGTGAAGCACACAGCATAAAAAATGGACATGTCTTAGAAATACTATAAAAGCTTTTGACATGATTCCTTATGCAAAATTAACTGGGATATGTTCTGAAGAACATAAAGAAATGTATGCTTATGAAGAGAATGAAAGCTGAAAATAGTAGAGTGAGGAAATCTGCCAGGGCAGAGAGTAATTTCAACACCAAAGAAGATGTGGGATCATGCAAGGCTAAATACTACATGCAATGTAATAAGTACAATAAAAATTCAACTACCCATGAGTTTACAGAACATGATTCAGTACATTTTGGGGGCATTGCAGAACATGGATTAACTTTTCAAGATCAGTTGTATGGGATCAAGTCATAGTGCTACAGCACTTTGTTGGTATTATTAAAGTTACTGGGTGGTGAGGGCTTAGTTTTGGGTATATGAAACACTGAAAATTAGAATTAAAAATGTTCATATTGGATTTAGACTACTTTTTGTGTGCTACTAAATCCGATTCAGACTTGAATATGAACTTCAATTGGACGTTCAGATCAAAATGTTACAATTAATGTTGCCCTGCAATGGACTGGGATTATTCCTGCTTTGTACCCTATGATAGCTGGGATAGGCTCCAGCAGCTCCCGCAATCCTGTTCAGGAATAAGTAGGTTAGCAAATGACTGACTGACTGACAACTAATTCTAATTCACTGTGTATGCAACCTTCATCATATCCCTGCATTGAAAATCAAGACAAATGACAATGATGATTCAGCATGCTAGGAGAAAAAAATGTGAGATGGTGGACATAACAAGCTTTTGCAATGACTGGCCAGACCAGGTCTAGCAATGTCACTTCCAGTTTCAGCCATTCTGATGTCTTATCCTGCTCCAGCCATTTTGCTGTCACTTCCTCCAGCTCACCTATATAACTGCAATTTTCATTCTGTCTCACTGTTCTGTTTTGCATTCCAATCTGTAAAGACCTGTTTTTTTGCCAAATACTTATTCCAACTATACAGGATGGCTACTCCAAACCTTTTTTCTGTCTTTTGTGATCTCTTTTTTTCACCACAGATTTCCTTCAAAGATGAGCCAGGAGTAGTACCTCTATATGTTTGTGACTGATGTGGCATCAGTGCTCCAGACCCTGAACCTCCTGGTGGGAGAGGACGACAAAGCCAAAGGGCAGTCACATGAATACCCCATGTTGTTTCAAGTGTGGGGAGATTGGGCATACCACTGCTCATTGCCCTCTACTCAGTGGGCTTGGGGACTGTAGCTGAGAGAGGGGCAAAGTGTATTGCGCCCTTGCTAATACTAGTGGTACTAATTATTTTTCATAAAGTGATGGCTTTGATAGATTCCAGTAGCAAAATTTCCATTGTTGCTCGTTGTTTTGTGTTAATGCAACAGTGGTTTGATGGTAAAACCAGTCTGACCTCCATCCATGGCGACACCTGCTGGTACAGGTCCACCTCTTGTTTCATCAACTTCGATGGTTCACTAAGGGCACTTATGGTAGCGGTTCTCCAGAATCCTCCTTTTCCGGTGATACTATGGTAAGACTGGTCTGATAATAAAAGTGGTTTTACACAACCCACTCCTAAAAACATTTGGGCCTAGTAACTGACGGGGATACTTTGTCTCAAGCTTACTCCATGTTGTGTTTACAGCCGGCTTCAATGAGTCAGTGTTCAGTGTGACATGGTGATTCCCGAGGCCTGATGAAACCACGCCCTTCAAAGCTGACTCAGATCCTCTCTCTAGATTACAATTTCAATATAGGCAAACTTTGGCCTCCTTTAAATGGGAGCAAAGATGTTGTGGTAAGTACCACAGTCTTACTGGCATGAAGCCTCTGAATCAGCACACACCCACCTTCTGGGAGCCCAATTGGGGACTAAAAAAACTCTTGAATGCATTAAACTACGATTTGATTGGCTGGGGATTAACAAGGAGGTTCGACACTTTTGCGCTTCTTGTCAATTGGGTCAAATTCCTAAAAAGGACCGTGCTCGCTAGTGCCCATTCCACTAATTGACATTCCCTTTGAACAGATTGGGGTTGATTTAGTAGGACTCCTAGATCCCTTGGCTAGAGGACATAAATATATTTTTGTCCTCATTGATTATGTTACCTGATATCCCAAAGCTGTCCCTTTACTTACAGCTACTACAAAAGCATTCACACGGGAATTGGTAGGAGTGTTTTTGAGAGATGGCATCCCTCCTCTGGACAGACCTGTTCACTCTTTGCTCATAAAACAACCTTTAACTTAGGACCCAATTTGATGGCCAAACAGCAATGAGAGCTGAGATCAGCTATCCTGTCAGTCCCTGTGGTGGTGAGAGAAAAACCCGGATGGACCTTGCTGGTTGCCCATGACATTGTGACAGAGCTGGGATGATCGTCTGAGAACGCTCATATTGACTTCCAGAGGCAAAGTGAACAGAAGTGGAAGTCAAAATCAAGCACATGCTGGATTTAGGCGTGACAGAGGAGAATCATAGTTCCTGGTCCAATCCTATTGTCTTGGTCCCTAAGCCTGATGGAAGTTGGAAGTTTTGCAGTGACTTCCATTGGCTCAATCAGGTTGCACAATTTGACACTAGACATGAAGAAAGGGCACTAGCAGGTTTCTTTAACGGACTCTGCCAAGATAAAGACTGCGTTGAGTACCCCAAGTGGGCACTGGCAGTATTGTGTCCTTCCATTTGGGTTACACCCCAGCAACCTTCCAGCATCTGGTGGACAGAGTGCTTCATCCCCATAATCCCTATAGAGCTGCCTATCTGGATGACATTGTCATTATTCCAGGATTTAACAAAGAAGAGAGCTCCAAATAGTTTGGTATGGGATGGAAAAGCAGAAGCTGCATTTAGTGACCTAAAGCAGGCCATAACGTCAGTACAGGTATTAGAAGCTCCTGAATTTTCTCTGCCTTTAATCCTCCAGATATATGCATTAGATGGTAAACCAGGTAATACCACTGCTGGGTAGGAGAGGATGCTGTCACTAGCTGTGTCTCTTGCTGTCTCCATATCACACAGCCGTCACCTGGAAACAATGCTTTGCCCTGCGCCCACCAGGCTTTGGAAGCACTACCCCTTCTGGTAGTTGTCTGACATAAACAGAGATCCTAGAGATGGAGTGACACATTGAGATAGAGACCTAGATGAAGCCAAATGTGAGATGTGCAAGTAGCATTAGTTCCGTTTTGTTTTGTGTCCTACAGGACACTGATTTATTTTGTTGGACAGTTTATTACTAAACAGGGGGGAGGCAGGCACGGTTGGCAGCCCAAACACTGCAACACCTCAGCATATTTCTTGATTCAAAAAGGACATACAGAAATCGTATTGTGAAGGCTTATTAGACTTCAAAAACAATTGTTGACAGTAAAGAAAGAGTTTTGAGCAAAAGCTGGTTATAGGGTAATGATCGTACTGGCTCCCTCTGTATCAGGTAAGAGGAGAAATATTAACTCTCTGGCATAAACTTGCATCACTCTCTTTGTATGCAAACAGTCTTTCATGTTCTCCAGACTAGTAAAACAGAAAATAATGGAAAAACTAAACAAAATTGTTGATTTTTGCAGAGATACAAGAATGTGTTGGGCAACTTTCGGTTCAGTCGTCAATCTGTTTCTATCAGTCCTTTCATGATGGTTACTTAAAAACTGACAGACGTTTTGGTGAAGAGGAACTTGGCATTGCTTTAGCACTTGACTTTGATGATTTTCAAATTTGAAATCCTTTAGGTACATCAAGAAATACCAGACTCACTGATGTCTACTTGGTAGTGCTTAACTTGCCAGTTAAATTCTGCTCTGCACTACAGACAATTCCTTTAGCTGTACTTGACAAGAGTAATAATGTGAAAGCGTTTGGCATAGACATGTTTCTTAATCCTTTACTTAAAGATATTTCAAAAAAGGAAGGATTAATTGTTCAGGTGCTGCATTGCCATATTAAGGGAACAACTTTTTGTGTTTGTGCAGACAAACTTGAAGCACACAAAGCAGCTGGCTTCCAAGAGAATTTTTATGGCCACAGCTTTTGCAGATTCTGTTTAATTAGAAAAGGAACTTCAGAAAAGGCAACTTACCTCCATTTTGAGTAGTGAGAAAAACATTATATAAATGTAAAGAATTATTATTATTTTCAACAGAGAACTCCAAAGGAGCACAACCAACTGGCAAATACAAGCTTCAAGCTGATAGCATCAAATGGGAGTATATGTTAACCAAACACTTTAAATATTTTCACCTGATCACTAGTTTACACCAGACATTTTGCACAAATTTTTGGAGCGGGTAGTACCCCTAGATTTGGACCTGTGTCTAAGGCAAATTGACAGTTAAGAATATGAATAACAACTGTATACAGTACCTGAATAGAGAGTTCCTTACTGCATTTTCTGCATACTGTATTTCTGTTTGCTATTCATTTGTACAGAGATAAGTATAACAACATTTTTAATCTGTTTACAAACCCTCCTTTATTCTGTTTCTCTTCTTGGCATCTGGATGTGGCCCTCTGTGTCACTGCTCTCTTGCCAGGCTGCTCTCCTGCATATGGAAAAGTCATCTTGAATAAAGGAGCACTGGAATTATTGGATGGAAAGATTCTCTCATCAAAGTGGACGGCCAGCACAGACTCCATTATAGAAAAAGAAGGAGCAGCCAGTTTGCCGAGGTCTTTAGGACTGTGACTTTATTTTTGACTTTCTCTTGTACATTTTTTTTGTACGATCTCCACTGGCCATAGTTCATCAACTAATTAATAGACAAAAACTGTATTGCTGGTTTCCATTTATGCTTGTTTAGTTACCTTTTTCTTTGTTTGTTTTAACAAATCTGCATATATGTGTATAAGTTCTATGTTTAGTAATTAGTATAATCTGTACATGTATTTCAACTTAGAATTGTTCATAATGCTCTGTGCCTACACTCAGTGGAGAGCGCTATACAAACACAAGTTGTACTGTATTAGACCCTCAAACCCCAAAGCTCTTGAAATGCGGCTTATGAAGAACAGATGCAACCTTTTTTTGATGAGTTAGATGAACAAGTTCGTTCTTCAGATTCAGTAACCCTTTCCTAATGTTTGCAGTGAATATAAGAACTCTGAATTTGCACAAAGATGCCTTGGCAGTGGCCTAAACCCCATGTAAAAATATTCAGTAATGTTTTTACAACAGTGCTCTAACACATAGATATCAGGCATACACCATTTGAAAGACAACACTCCAGTTATATTTAACTGTTACATTTAACCAATCCATTCTAATATTAAAGATCACATTTTAATTCTAATAACTGGACAAAATCATACACATTATTCTGTTTAACAATACACATGCTGTTCTTGTATAAGATACAGAAACATATAAGCTGCGCATTCTTGATGGGGCAATCAGACAGAAATGTTGTAGAAATAGGAAGGGGGTGGCTACGGTTAGTTTCCACACTGCTGATTTTCTTTAATTTTAGACTTACAGAAAGGTTGTTGCCCTTTGCTTTTAAGAGATGATGTGGATTTCCTTCATGGCAATCACCGAAAAGACTGAATATAACTGGAATGGGTTGTTTTACTAGTTGACAGTGGAATATGACAAACCTAACCCAAAGGCTTGTTAAAGTACTTCAGTATGCTTTTTTTAATTGTATCTGGAACTTTTTTTATTCGTTCAATTCATGGGTCCTCCGTGCATGGAGTTTGCATGTTCTCCCCGTGTCTGCGTGGGTTTCCTCCGGTTTTGTCCCACAGTCCAAAGACATGCACATTAGGTGCATTGGTGATCCTAAATTGTCCCTAGTGTGTGTGTGTGTGTGTGTGGTGGGCTGGCGCCCTGCCCGGGGTTTGTTCCTGCCTTGCACCCTGTGCTGGCTGGGATTGGCTCCAAGAGACCCCCATGACCCAGAGTTAGGATATAGCGGGTTGGAAAATGACTGACTGACTTTTTTTTTATTGTAGCCATTTGACACTATCTGAGCTATAGCTCACAAAAACAGAGAGCACAAATATTTAGATATTCATATAGAAGAGAGAAAGAAGCCATTGAGCAGGCCTGTGTTGTATTAGCAGTATCATATGTGTTATACGACTAGTAAAACAAGCCATTACATTTATGTTTGGCAAACACTTAACTCCAAGGTAATATGCAGAGGTGGTATATATTTAAAAACTAGGACTCAAACTAATGACCACTGTGAAAAATTGTGAAAATGGTTGTCCTTACAGTCCAAGATTATCACAGAGCTGCTCAACATTCACTTACAGATAACTTTATCATCTAGATTATCAGTGTCCTACTAAATGCATTTTTTTCACCTTATTGGCCTACTATATGCTCTGAACATTGACTATCCCAAAAATATGAAATTCACGTTTGAGGTAATACAGAAAGTCTTTCTATTGATTGGCAGCAATTAATCAGCATTGGCCAGCCCTATCTTTCAAAAACAACTCCTTGCAGTAACTCCCTTAGACCTGACTTGTTTCCATATTTATCAAACATCTCAGAATTACTCCTAGGTGTTGCACAAAAAATTCTGACTAGTGTCACATACATGCACATAGGAGGCAGCTGAAGGGCTTGAATGAGAGTAATTCCGAGCCAGACTGGGATGTGGCAGAGTGCACTGACTCTTTTTCTTGCTTTTCTGCAAACCGTTAATGGGAAATTCTGCCTGGCCCTGATGACGTCAATTCCGGTTCCGGCCCCTTTGAGGTCACTTCCTATGCTGACCTTTAAAAGCCGCCACCTTTCCTCTATCCCCTCAATTCTATTCAGGATTCTTATCTGTACACTTAAGTACATCAATTTATTCAATTTTGCAGCCAGGAAATAATATATGGGTGACTGCCCCAAACCTTGCTATGGCTCTTTGTTGAGTTTGTGACACTAGGATAAGAATTTGTCTTACCCTACAGCAGATTATGAGAAGTACTGTAATTATGAAGTGCCCTATACCCATTCCCAGCAAACAGTAGATGTTTACATTTGGGACTGAATGATGTCACAATATTATGTCACCCCAAACCACAAAATGATACCCATGATGATATTTTGTAGTTTTTTTGTACTAATACTAAGGATTCAACACATAGATAATAATAATAATAATTATCAAAGTAGTAGCAGGAGAAGAAGGAAAATGTAAAAAAATAGGATATTGAACTAAGCTGCATGTAGTTGCTGCAACTTTGCAACAACATTAAGAATAATACTGTAAGAAGCATCGAGATGGTTAGACAAAGACACACATACCAAATGACAGTAAAGGCTGATGATGGACACGTTTATTTTACATGAATGATCCGCAGACATAAGTTCAGAAGAATCGCCTTCCCGTTGTTATAGCCACAGGACATGCATTGTAGAGTAACAGATACTGAAACCAGCCATGTCTTTTCTGGCATTGTTTCTGAAGTTTACTGAATGCGACATTCTTTCTCTGTCTCCCCAGCTCACCCTATAGGGTTTTGCAGCTTTTGGAGAAGCCAGCAGCTGCAGCCGCTTCCTCTAGCTCTTGTCACAACTGCCATCATTAACGTCAGCCGACCTCCGTCTTCTACATGCCATCCTCAGCATCTACAGGATCTTCAAGAGGCTGACCGATCATACTCCGCTGTTCCCTTCTGTTGAATGGGGAACAGTCCACATCTAGAACACCAGCTGCTTGGTACTCTGCGTGGTCACTGACTGCTCGCCTTCTCACCACTGTTCTTGGTTGTACTTCCTGATTCTGCCTTTGGTTTTACTTTACCAATCTGATGCTCCACTCCTCTCTGTCCTGTTTAGGCTCTTTTTAAGCTGATAGAGATGCAGGTGTGCTAATCATATCACAGATGCCAGAGTGTTAACAAGGTAACTGGGTGCTGTGTAAATCCGCACAAGAATGCCTGGCCAGCCAATTGGCCATCAACACCCCAGAGTTGCTCCATCAAGCTACCACTTGCACCTACATCCCTGTTAGCCTTAGTGGACCATTTTTATTAAAGAAAATTGCACATCACCATGGACCCTAACCACCACACCACAGTGTCCTTCTCCATCTTCTCTGAGGCTCTACTTATCCAAGAACCCACAGTCTCTGCCTGCCTTCTTGAACATTCCTGGTCTTATAAACTGAAATGTGAATGTTGCAGGTGTTTGTGCAATTTATAGCTCAGTATACTTATTTAACATTTTGCTGTCAATCACCCATTTAGTTTTGCTTATCTAATATGCTGGCTACTACAATACAGATTGCATCTATGACCACTGTGTGCTGATGCTCTAACATCACTTGCGATTCACTTATGTGTGCTTATCCCCACTTAAAGCAATGGCCTTTATGTGTATGCTGATTTGCATGAATGCAGTTTGCTTTAATATTACCTAGTGGTGGGGAAATGCATAAATCAGTCTATTACCTCACGCATTGTAAAGTTGTTCAAAGTTTGGTGCAAAATTTGAGAAATGTTTGGTTGTAACATTCCCAAATCATTGCTATTACAAATCTGCATTTTTTCCATTGCCAAGAAAAAAAGGGTAACTTTACCAACAGTTTCATTTTCGCTGACAATAAGTTGCTACTTCACGTAGATGGAGAGATCAAGATTAGTTACAAAAATTATTCTCTCTCTCTTTCAAATCAATATCTTTTTATAAGTTCATTATTATCCAGCGTTTCCAAAAGATTTTTCCTTTCCCAGAATGTGAATGCCAGTCTCTGCCTGAATGCTATCTTCTGGCAGCATCTATTGACTTAAGGACACCTCAGAAAGTCTCCTAAATCCTGGCAAAGTTAGGAGTAGTTTCCTAAATTATGAAAATTGATAAAATACATTTACTTCTACTACTAAATGTAGGGCCACACTTGTGTCACTCTTAGATTTTTGTGCCAGTTTGGACAATTTTCCTACTCTGAGATGCTTCATAAATACAGGCACTGTTCTGCCAAAACATTTGAAATGTAGATGGTGTTTTGGATCCTTTCTCCCCACTTTTGTATTTAATTTTCTTTCTGGATGGCCTAATTGCTACATTCCTTGAAGTCCTTCTACTATAGTTTGTACCTGGATAAGGTTGGTACCCCCGTATGTTCAAAAAATTAATAAAACTATGTCCATTTGTTTTGGTGTGAAAAATACATTTTTGAGAAAAAACATACAATATCATTGAGCACTGCATCAACCACCAAATAATTCTAAAAATGTCTGGTTTGTTTGTGTATCATTTGTACATGAAAAATGAATATTTGTGCTTTTGCATTAAGTTATTAAGCCTTATACAGTATTTTATCACTCAGCAACCCATCGGTTTCCATATCAATCCAAAATAATCTGGTTCATTTATGCAGGAAAAAAGAAATACAATTTAGCTTTTTTATTTCTTATATTATTGAACTTTATGTTTTGTTACTCAGTACACCACAAAGCTTTTAAAAGCACACTTGTTTATTCTTTAAGCACAAGTATGCACAAATGGTGTAGACCATTTTGGAGAGATTTTGACACTGAAATACAAAAGCACAAATGTTCATTTTTCATGCACAAATGTGGAAAAATGATGTACAAACAAACCAGACTATATTAGAATGATTTTGGAGATTGATGGAGTGCTGGATGAAGTCATATGCTTTGAAAATGTAATATTTCATTTTTTTTCCAAGTCTTTGATCATAAATGTTCCTTTTTCATGCTCAAATGAGTAGACATAGTTTTATTCATTTTATGAACATATGGGATGCCATCTTCATGCTGGTATACTTTGTGCATAGTTTATGCATTTTCATAATTGTACAGTTTATTTGCATTTTGTTTACTGTGTAAATGCAGTTTAAGTTATGCTGATTAGATTTTATTTTTGTTTTAAAAGAATGGGTCTATTAATTTATAATGTGGTGAGTTTAGTGGTATTTTTTAAATAAATAATATGAAAAGCTCAGTGCTTTGTGTAATTATACTCTACTAAAGCAAGTTAAGCTGATCTCACAAAATGCGTCACCTAGTTGTCACGTATCTCAGATTTGCCGATTGCAATCGCTGAGCTCGTTGCTGGACCATGCCAGTTTACATGATTAAAAATTGCTACCCTTGTCTCATTTACTGACTCGATACCAACTTTCATTTTCACCCCTTTTTATGACTGCCAGCATAGAATTTTAATCAAAAAATTTTAATTAATACATGATAATTTTTACAGTTTAATGCAAGCATATACTTAAATTAAGTTGTAACAATGCATTATTAAAAACATAAGGAAAAGGACTGAAGGTAGCTAAAGGGTTAACTAAACATGGCTTTAAAAGCTTTACCACATTAGGCTTGTACCTCCTCTAGACAGCCACCAAGATAGTTGCTAAGGTTACAATGAAGTGAATGTATGATGAACACCCCTTTAAAAAGCAAGAACAATGTAGTGAGAAAGCCCAGACACACCTATGAAGTTGTGATAAGATCAATGGGAAAACCCATAGGACACCCCTATTAATGAGCCAATGTTTAGAATAAGGGAAGAATCGACATGTACATGTAGTTACTGGTGGCTAAAGTCAATTGGCTAAGATGACAGAATTCTACATATTAAGAGTCAGATGACGTGATGTTTTAGATAAGGTAATGGTAATAGGATAGTATAAAAGGGAATGAATTGTTTTCATGATTGCTAACTCCATGGATTGAGACATTTGTGCATATCTATGTGCGAATAAAGAATCACTCTGCATTTTTATCTGGTCTTTAAAAATGGTTTATTTGAAAATAGAGGAAAGTTTTTTTCCACAACACCAGTACTTAACGAAGGTTTAACAGGCTAATGGGTATGGTGAGTTAAACACAGCCTCTGTTCTTTTCTTTTCCTCATTCTGTTTTAGTACTTAAAAAAAAGAGACATCCGATAGATGAGTGTTTCTTCTGTTTGTAAGGTTCAAAACATACATGTTCCTTATTTCTACATTAAATACATTGCACTTCCAAACGAGCATTCATTGGTTGTTAGATTTTATGCATTCACAGCCCATATCTATGACTAAAGACAAAGATGTTTATCGGAGTGAGTCGCAGGCTAGATGGACTGAGTCACTAGGTATGTGCAATTAGGCAACAAGCTTCACAGAAGCTGCCTAAAACTCACTAAGATTATGTAAATAAAGGTTTCAAATGAAAATCACTGGAAAATTGCGTAATGTGACATGGGCTTCAAGCACTAACTAAAGAACAAAAATTAATATTGTCTTAAATTTATAATTATGTAAATAAATGGTTATGTCAACTTAAGTTATAAAGTATTGTCTTAAATTTATAATTATGTAAATAAATGGTTATGTCAACTTAAGTTATAAAGTACAAGAGACTTAAAACACTGAGTTTATCTAGCACACTTCAAAAAGGTTATTTAAAAAAATGACTTTTTGAGTTGATATAACTTTTTGGTCAGAAGTTCAGTTTATTCAAGTTTATTATTATTTGTAGAATTTTGACTTATTTATTTGTTTGGTTAAGACACCAAACATTTCCAGGGTTGATACCACTCTGAGAGTATGTGATACAATCACAATCAGATGTGGCCAATGTTCTGCCAGGCCTGCTAGAAAATGGCAAGGCACATGAGCAAAACAAAGCAGGATCAGTAAATGGAATCTTTGACCAAATCACTAGCAGGGATCATAACCAAAATGTCAAAGCAAATGTGTAATGAGACTCAAAATTTGACCAAAAATTGCAATAATCTAAAGGTGGAAAATCTTAATGCCTGCTATCAAAACAAACAAAATCTGTCATTAAATGTCTTAGGATTGTATTCACTAAGTTAATTTCTCACTTCCAACTTATGCATTTTTGTACTCATGATGTCATGCAGAGGCTACGGGTCTAACAATGGACAATTATGTCCTGACAACTGGAGCACAAAATGGATGCACTAGATAAAGAAAATAGATGCTATCATGATAAAATATTCAATAAATATATAACAAAATGACAGTAAAACTGTATTCAGAAAATTTCAAAACCTAAATGGAAAAATACAAAGCATCATAGAATAATTAATTATATAACTGAAATAAAAATGAATATAGTTGAAAACATCATAACAGCTAAAAGGATTTTGAATCAGGGATAGACTCAGTGTGAATTCATCAGCTTTAAATTAAAATAATAGGTTAACTTATTAATGACCATCATATTATCACATTTCCAGTGGTTAACAAAAATTATTGCACTGAAGTTTAAAGGCTGGAGAACTGGTTGTACAAAGAGGATAGCACTAACCTTTCAAATTTGCACCCTGTTAGAAACTAGAAAGAAATAAGGGCTCAAGATACTAATTTGTTTCATTTTTTTAAAAGTCTGAAGCAGCCAAGCTGATATGAAAGGACCAGATGTTAGCACAAATGCATTTCTGTCAAAAGTCTTCAAAATGTAATGATGTTCTTCCTAGAGAAGCAGAAAGATTAATGCCACTGGCAGCATGTCATAAAAAAGTGTAACATGCCATGCAGGAGATCTCTCTTGCTTGGGTGATAAAAGGGAAATGTATATACTGCTAATATAAGCAATGCCCTTTTTTCCCTGTCAGATTTGACACAGTGCTGAAGACCTTATACTTCTGAAATCATACACAGGCCAGGTGGTCTTGCAATTGTCCCAATAAACTGTCCAGTCATCATTTTCTCAATTTTTAAAGACAGAATAATGATATTATATATACATATATAAGCTATATATATATATATATGATACTATTTTACTTCCACATTTTAAACTAGCAGTACTGCCATGCTTTATAGATATTTGTTTGTTTTATTAATAACGAAGTTGACATATTTCCCTATATACTTAGGCTATCAAAACAGCGTCTAAAAACATTTTCCAGATATTGTTCTGAATAAGCACTTCAGCAAGGCCAGATCTTCTCTCTCTCTTGCCCATTGTGACAGAAGAGGCAAACTGTAAGCAACAGGAGCAGTCACAGGTGAAGCTTAGACCACATCCTGATAACTGAAAGGAGCACCTTGCTAATCCATACTATTTATCAAACTTTTTTCTTATCAAAAGTCTGAAAAAGATTCTAATATTCTTTAGCAAGTGTGACCTCAGTAAGTATTTTGTACTTTGATTCTGGACCGTATTAGTCAGCTTTTCACATGGGAAGCAGCTATAGTTAGGGTATGTTCCATAAACAGTTCTGTGTATACCACAATGGCATTCATTCACATATTACAAAATGATATATCTCTCTATCTCTTCTCTCTATTATAAAGAAAAATCCTGGGAGGGAGACTAGGGAGACAAAACGTGATCTTTTCGGAAGACAATTTGACATCCCGCGAGAGACACTTTAACATCACGTGAAGACAATTTGATGTCCCGCGAGACAAGGCAGTGAGACCACATTTAAAACAAGTTCACGGACATCTAACCAGGCAGTTGTTGGAATGCTTTTGGCAGACAGACATCATGTGCTCCCAGCTCTTAAAACAACGACAAGCAGAACACACAGCTTGCCAGCAGCAGCAACAAGACAGCAGATGATCCGAACGCTTCTCCTTAGTGTGCGTTCAGCCCCACCCACCCCCCCCCACTTCACAATGCGAGCATCAGTGACACGAAGTGGCAAAAGGACAGCTGCTGTACAGGCTTTCAAATGATCGATGCAAAGTGCGACAAGCAGAAAACGCAACTCGCCAGCAGAAACAAGCCAGCAGATGATCTGACTGCAATTCCTTAGCGTGTGTTCAGCCCCCCTTCACAACACGAGCGGCAGAGATAACAGTGGCAAAAGGACAGCTGCTGTACAGGCTTTTGAATGATCAACATGCAGTGTGAAAAAAAGAACACGGAGCTCGCCAGCAGCAGCAGCAGAAAGACAGTAGATGATCCGACGGCATCTCCTTAGCATGCGTTCAGCCGCACCCCCTTCACAACACAAGCAGCGTTATACGTCCTGTGGCACCCCAGGAGGGCAGGAGGAGGGCTCATTCCTCCTCCAGAATGCGAGGGGGCGTCCGCCCTGGTTGTATTGGGGGCCACGGGTACAGAGCTTGGAAGCTCTGCCCTGTAGGGGCCCGTGGCCACCGCCAGGGGGTGCCCTGATGCCTTGGGGACCCTGGACCCCAGCGCTTCCGCCACACCCGGAAGTGCTGGGGGGAAGAGAAGAGGGGACACCCGGAGTGCTTCCGGGTACACAGCCAACACTTCCGCCACACTGGGGAGTGTCGGTGGAAGATTGCCGGGGAGCACCTGGAGCACATCCGGGTGTGTATAAAAGGGGCCGCCTCCTTCCAGTCATGGACAAGAATCGGGAGGAAGTATGATGACGTCGGGAGGAAGACAAGGAGGCGGCCTGAAGAAGGCATTGTGTTGTGGCCAGGACTTTGGGGTCTTTGGGGTTTGTGAGCACGATAAGGACTGTGTACATATTGTAAATACACGTGTGTTGGGTGACATGAACGTGTCTGCCTGTCTGTGTCCGAGCCAGTCTCCACAGTCCTGCAAGAAATATTTAACCACACCCAGGGCCGTAAATAAAGGGCAAGTATTGTTTTTACAAAAGTTTTAAAGTAAAAGTGAAAATAATGCATATGTAACAATTCACATGAAAATAACAATCTCTTTAAATTGTATATCCGGTAAACCAAACCCAGGGGTGGGTGAGCAAAATGAGCAGGGGGTAGAGCCCCCTAGTTGAACAAAAACAAATCCTTCTTTTTCACAGAGATCTTTGTCTTGTCAAGTTCCTGCCGTCTGTATAAGTAAAGATGAAATCCCAAGTCACTCAAAGTAGCATTTTAAACATAAAATTCATATAAGAGCTAGAGAAGTTTAATTCGACCACAAACATGAAAAAGAGCAGAGTGGTGCATCGTTTTTAAAACACACACCGCTTTGCATGTTCTCTTTGCCACTGGAATGTTAACTCTTATTGCAGATATCAAAAATCTACATACCCTTATTGAAATTTCATTGTATGTGGACATAAAAACAGAAAGCAAGACAAACATGCCAAACATTTCTTGTAAAAGAAAATATTTAAATGACAAGTTATTTATTTATTTATTTTTATTTAAAAAAAAATTTAAAACAATGTTCAATGCCTTGGTTGTTTATTTGTGCACATCCTTTATAATGCACATCCAAAGTACACAGATATCTCTACCAAGCAGCAGCTTAAATAAGATCAATGTCCTGGAATGACCCAGTTGGAGCATAGATCTCAATCACATAGAAAATCTGTGGGCTCACTTACAGGGGGTTATACTGAACAATTTGACTGAACTTTAGTTCCTCAATATAGGACTAGATCAGGAAAAAATGTGAGAAGTTGGTATAGACCAATGCAAAGAGATGTACAATACAAGCAAATTATATTACCAAAATGTATTAGTTAATACCTTTACACACTTCAGCAATCAAGGCTTTAAAGTTGAATTTGTTATTAATTTTATATACATGGGGAACCTAAAAATTCCTGGAATCAGTCATTAGCTGCAGTTGTAGAGTGTAGCTATCAACTATGCTGCTAGGTATTACGTACTGGTGGTCTCATTAATCAGTCTACCAACTGGCACTGTGCTGAGTTGATCAAGATAAATATTTCTGATATGTGTTTTACAATCGCACAAGTGACTTGGGCAATTTCTTTTCTGCCCACCAAAAAGCTCTTTTTTACACTAGATAGTAACCTGCCCATCAAACTGACCTGGCCCAAAGTTATAAAGCTTGCTAATGGGTAGAGGGGTCTCCTGAACAAAAACATAAGTTTGGTCGTCTTTGTTGGCAGATAGAAAAACATTGCAGAGTCTCACAGACACATGCGATACAACTGCAAACTATTTAACTTTATGTATACAGTAATCCCTCGCTATATCGCGCTTCGCCTTTCGCGGCTTCACTCCATCGCGGATTTTATTTGTAAGCATATTTAAATATATATCGTGGATTTTTCGCTGCTTCGCGGGTTTCTGCGGACAATGGGTCTTTTAATTTCTGGTACATGCTTCCTCAGTTGGTTTGCCCAGTTGATTTCATACAAGGGACGCTATTGGCAGATGGCTGAGAAGCTACCCAACTTACTTTCTCTCTCTCTCTCTTGCGCTGACGTAGGGGGGTGTGAGCAGGGGGGCTGTTCGCACACCTAGACGATACGGACGCTCGTCTAAAAATGCTGAAAGATTATCTTCACGTTGCTATCTTTTGTGCAGCTGCAGCTGCTTCCTGAAACGACATGCTGAACTGTTCTTCACATGCTTAAAAGCACGGAGGGCACGTATTGATTTTTTTATCTGTCTCTCTCTATCCCTCTCTCTCTCTCTCTCTCTCTGCTCCTGACGGAGGGGGTGTGAGCTGCCGCCTTCAACAGCTTTGTGCCGCGGTGCTTTGCATACTTAAAAGCCAAACAGCACTATTGATTTGTTTGCTCCTTTGAAGAGGAAGATATGTTTGCATTCTTTTAATTGTGAGACTGAACTGTCATCTCTGTCTTGTCACGGAGCACAGTTTAAACTTTTGAAAAAGAGACAAATGTTTGTTTGCAGTGTTTGAATAACGTTCCTGTCTCTCTACAACCTCCTGTGTTTCTGCGCAAATCTGTGACCCAAGCATGACAATATAAAAATAACCATATAAACATATGGTTTCTACTTCGCGGATTTTCTTATTTCGCGGGTGGCTCTGGAACGCAACCCCCGCGATGGAGGAGGGATTACTGTAGTACTATAGTATAGTACAGTAGTAAAAAAAAAATTAGTGTAATATCAGTTCAGGTCAGTGGCTACTAGAAACAGGAGTTGAGCGTAGAGAGTAATTGTGCCATTTACTAACATTTATTTTTCTAACAATTTACTGGTTATTAACTTGGAGATTTTTTAGTAATTTTTTTTTTGTTTTCAGGTTATTTAACCTCTGCCATTCAAAATAGAATTTAGTAGGTACATTAAAAAATTATTTTTACTTTTTCTGGGTATATACATTATACAGAATAGCACACTGTGTATATAGAATTTTGATGCAAAATTATCTTGAATACTTTATGGCTTCCATCTTGAAAAATAGGATATCCGAACAAGGGAAAATGTAATGAGAAGAACTACTAAGACTAAAAGAGATGAATCAAAGACAGGGAGCAAAAGGTGATAGAAGTATTTAAAATTTGCACGGGGAGTGAGTACTCTCTTTACCAGCAGTTCCTCCAAAATGACTTCATCAAGAACCCACAAGCAACAATGCTAGGTGGTTAAGAGTCATCTTCACAAAATATTTCTTTAAATAGTTAACTGCCATGTGAAATATGTTAACTATTTAGGAATAGGAACCAATGAGGTTATACAGTGATCCCTCGCTATATCGCGCTTCGCCTTTCGCGGCTTCACTCCATCGCAGATTTTATATGTAAGCATATTCAAATATATATTGCGGATTTTTTGCTGGTTCGCGGATTTCTGCGGACAATGGGTCTTTTAATTTCTGGTACATGCTTCCTCAGTTGGTTTGCCCAGTTGATTTCATACAAGGGACGCTATTGGCAGATGGCTGAGAAGCTACCCAGCTTACTTTTCTCTCTCTCTTGCGCTGACTTTCTCTGATCCTGACGTAGGGGGATTGAGCAGGGGGGCTGTTCGCACACCTAGACGATACGGACGCTCGTCTAAAAATGCTGAAAGATTATCTTCACGTTGCTATCTTTTGTGCAGCTGCTTCCTGAAACGACATGCTGCATGGTGCTTCGCATACTTAAAAGCTCAAAGGGCACGTATTGATTTTTGATTGAAAAACAAACTCTGTCTCTCTCTATCTCTCTCTCTCTCTCTCTCTCCCTGCTCCTGACGGAGGGGGTGTGAGCTGCCGCCTTCAACAGCTTTGTGCCGCGGTGCTTCGCATACTTAAAAGCCAAACAGCCCTATTGATTTGTTTGCTTTTCTCTATCTATGTGACATTCTGTGCTCCTGACACGCACTCCTTTGAAGAGGAAGATATGTTTGCATTCTTTTAATTGTGAGACGGAACTGTCATCTCTGTCTTGTCATGGAGCACAGTTTAAACTTTTGAAAAAGAGACAAATGTTTGTTTGCAGTGTTTGAATAACGTTCCTGTCTCACTACATCCTCCTGTGTTTCTGCGCAAATCTGTGACCCAAGCATGACAATATAAAAATAACCATATAAACATATGGTTTCTACTTCGCGGATTTTCTTATTTTGCGGGTGGCTCTGGAACGCAACCCCCACGATGGAGGAGGGATTACTGTACTGCTCTTAATTTCCTATTTTCTTTGAAAGACTTCACATTAATTATGCTTATCGGTATCTTTTAATTGTCCCTGTGATAATCATAAGTTTAGGGAACTTCTATAAACTAGTAACATAAAGAAATTAATAACTATTCTTTGTTTAGAATATTTGAGAAAAGTCTTTTTTTTTAATTAGAACTGATTATTATATAAATAATATTTGATTAACATTTGTATGAACATAATGCCTTCTTGATCATGGTATAAATAATATTGTGACGTGCAGGTGTCACTTTCTTACCTTTGTCTGAGGGAATGGGAGGGTTGAAAGGGGGTGTTTTTAATTGCAAGGGGCAGACACCACTCCTAGGGGGTGACTAACAGGGGTAGTCTTAAGCGGGGGCAGAAGTTCAGGGTGAAGTATACTGTATTAAGAAAGAGGAGACTAAAGGTGACAGATGGTGGTAAGAAGTGAAGTGGATGGATATGTAAAATCATTGAGACAGAAAACCTATAAGGCTTTAATAAGTGTTTAAAGTTTTGGAGGTGTGTTCCACAATCTAAATTAGCGGAGCTAATAATAGTGCTCTATTTATAAGGAACGGAACTAAACAATAAACTTGAAGAGGCCCTGACAGCTGTGAATCCTTCAGTTCTTATTTACATGGGTTGCCACAACATGTTCATCTATTTTCAAAAATATTTAAATATTTTTCTATACTACAATAGAATTAAAAAATTACCCCCTCTATTTTTACAAAGAACATAAGATTTTGATGAACGTGAAACAAAAACATTCTTGTTGCACTGTAATCCAGTATTACAATGTTGCCAAATAAGACAAGAAGCATAGTGGTACAATTATGGATGAGAATCATTTTATCATCACAATCACAGAAGGATGCACATTGTACACCACAAACTTATTTTCTGTCAATTTAGAGGTACTTTCTCTTTGCCTAGAAACCAACAAGTGTTGCTTTTCTACAAACAGCTATCTAGTCTAGCATACTATAGTCTCTTTTTAGAGCTCTTTCAAAAACACTTTATATTACTTTCATAATTGTACGAATAATTTTTATTATCTTTTAATAAGTCCCAATCTTTTTTCTGCTATTTTTCTTATTATTACACTGCCTATTTGGTCAAGTTCTCCCTGCTGATCTTAGAATGTCACCTGTGGAGTGGATGAATAATTTTTTGTAGTGAATGTGTAATTTCTAATGAAAGACTTAATATCAGACCTTTGTTGCATGTTGGGAAATTCCAGAATGCCTTACTAGAATCTGAATCCAGATAACCTAGGAGAGGTTTGGAACTGGAATCTTTCATTTTTGTTCTCTATTAACATTTGAAATGTTTGCTAAATGTATTAGTATTAAAAATATTTTTATGTATATAATGTATATATTTCTGTATGAAAATTGCATTGTTTTTGACCTTTATACCTTGCTGATATTGAAATAATGAGTAATACAATGAACTTATGCCCTTCACAAGACTAGACTTAACAGAAAATATCTTAAATGCATTACTTTGTAAATTCAGTATCCTTATTTAATTCAGTACAGGGATGATGGCACCAAATTATACAGATGCCCAGTGAACTGAAGTTCCCCAATTCAGTAGTATTAGTGGAGTGAGCAGGCATATCACCCCATAAATACTGCACTAGATGGGATTTCAAATTCACTACTTCATTAGACCTTGAACCAGGAGTTTCAATTTCAGACAATCAAATATTCCATAAAGCTGACACAGAATGAAAAAAAAAAACTAAACAATTACCCAGTCAGTGTACGTACACTTAGAGTGTCACTCATCTGTGAACTCAGACTGTAAGACCAATCACTGGTTAATGGTTTTGTTGGCAGTGACAGGAGTTTGTTAGCAAAAACTAATGACAGACTTTTTGATTCATTTTATTAAAATTATTTATTGGGTTCTGGCTAGCCATGCCAATCAGATCATTTGAATCACATGAGGAATTTATTTAAATGAATAAGTTAATCTGGCAGGTGCACATTTATAATCATTAAAGCATGCTGATTTCTACATTTTGATTTTTTTAGCAAATTGGAAAAAATATATTTAATTTCAATATAATTTAATTTATATTGAATATTTATATTTATATTTTAATTTAATTATCTTTTCACAGCAGTAATATTATCTTACTGCAGTCTGTTAATGGTTTTATTAAGAAGAACATCATACATTTTATTAAGACATCTGGAAAACTTAAAAATGCTTTGACATTTACTATGCATGATTGTATATCTATAATGTAAAAAGGAAATATAGTGCAGATATGTACGCTATTTTCCCAGCTAAAAATTTTTAGACTGAATAAAAATACATTTTTACAATAAAAAATAATTAATTATTTGAGATCATATCTTAAAATTTTATATTATTTTTCGAAGTTGATCTGTAAGCTATCCAGTAGCTAGTAGTACTATTATATTATACTATACTAGTGTATAGTATACAAGTGTACTATTTATTTCATTTTTTTTTATTTGTCACAACTAATTATACATAATAACTGTGCCATAAGAAGAATTTAAAATGACAATAACAATAATACATGGTTTAATATAGCAAAAATCATTCATAAAATTTATAAATATGTGATAAATAATAACTAAATAACTTAATGTAACAGAGTTAACAACAGGGCACATTTCTAGACATGTTCTTCATTTAAGATGAAGATGGACTGATATTAGATGATTGTAACAATTTTCATGTTTCCTCAAATTATTCCTAATTATGTACATTGAGAATGGCAACTCTATAATCTTCCAGAATTACATACACAGTAGTTGTCATGTAGAAAATGTAATTATTATGACAATCTAACTCCAGATACCTTGCACCACACACACACATGCACTAACACTGCAATATACAGTTTTTAATTTAAAGTGTAAATGATATCAGCCTCGCAGCAGCACTTACAAATGAATGGGTAAAAATAAGTGAATTAACACATTTTGTAATTCAATGGCTTTCACAAAAAAAAACACTAATCACTGTTGTTGGTCATCATTGCTTCTTCACACTCCAAGGGATGAGCTAAAACTTTGGCAGTATGTAGTTTACATTATATTTACTTATTTCCATGAGGTTTACTGTGTATTCAGATTTTCTTGTCACATCCCAGAGATAAGCACAATACCTTGCATGGCAACTCTAAACTGATTATTTAATGAAATACAATTTATTTAGAATTTAACATACTCCTAAAGCACTTGCACAGTCAGAAAATTCACAGGTCTGTGGCTTCATCTTTTTATTCTGTGACATTTTAACAAGAAAGATATAAAGTCCTGTAATGTATTATACAAGACAACTATTATTTTGAAATACAGTACTCTGGGTGTTACATAATGTGTTCTATTAGGATGCTGTACAATCATGTGTGTGCTGGTTAACTTTGCTGTCTATTTTGGGAGGTCATCCAATAAAAAGAAAGGATCTCCTTTGCGTTCCATTTTATTAATTGCATTATTAACTGCGTTATTGAACATAGACAATGTAATACAGTATTATCGTTCTTTTCAAGTGTTATAGTACCTAGTAAATGAAGTCACAATATTAATTAACAAAAGAAGATCTTCAGCTTACAAGGGTTTAGCTACAAATGCAATCAGTCTGAACACAAATAATGAAATATACAAGTCATTTTATAGGGTTTGTCATAAATTACCCGCATCTAAGTTGAACACTGAATTTTTTCCAGTTCTTTAATGGTATTGCCTTAAATCTCACCCGTAAAACCAGAAGACAGGACGAGATCCCATAGGTTATGCAATGTAAAATAAAATTTGTATTTAACTTCCACAAAAAGACATATAACAGATTATACTTATTTTGTTCTATTTCATAAAATCAGAGAAATTTGGCATCTTAATGCTACAAGTTACTACACATCCACAATCTAACTCACTTTATCCAGCTTGGGTCATAATAGGAACTGAAGACTATACCAGCAGTTTCATGTGCCTTCAAGAGTTTACCCCAACCTTTAAATTTCCTACTGATGGGAAAAAAAAGTTTTCTTAGGAGTGAAAGTGTCACAGTATTCTCCCAAGCCAGGAAATCACAGAGTCCAAAGCCTTCTGGTTCCAGTCAGACTTTATTAAAAAGTGATATAGATGTGCTTGGTCCACAGAAAAAGCCATTTTTCCTTTGCACGGAAACATTTTTTCATAAAACTTAACATAGATAAGATACAATACCTAGACACTCCTGCTTATGCTAATGGCATTTTGCCTTTATTTTTTGTTAACCTTTCAGGCAAGCCCACTGTACATTAGGTTATGCCTATCCATGCCCATTATCCATTATACTAATAGATAACACCTTTTAGCATTTCCCCACTATTGTTTGATCACCCTTTTGTTGTGCCCACTCTACTATTCAATGATGCCTACTTTCCATTTGCTATTGCCCATTTTTCCACCCATCTTTGGCATCTGCTGTCAGGGTGTCATTTTATATTAGTGGAGTAGTTACGACTCAATGTATTCCAGTGTTTTAATTTGTATATAAGGGCAAATCAGTACTTAAACTATATTGGTAGTGAGATTACAATATACTTTAAAAATAATAAATTCTTAAAGTGTGCACAATCACATTATATATAAATGTCTATGTGTGGAAGTGTGCGTGTCTGTCTCTCTGGCCCGGAAGTGAGAGGTGGAGTCAGGGTAAGGGCTCCACCTCCGAGGAAACAGAAAACTTGCTTAGCCGCTAATAACACAAGCGAGGCCAGCATGTCAGCAAAACAAAACCTCAGAAGAAAGACAAAGTCATTTAGCTGCTAACATCGGCAAAACGGTATCCCTTTAATTTTCCTCCTGCCACTAATGCACAAGTGAGGCAAACATGTCGGCAAATCGAAACCTCAGAAGAAAGACAAATTCGCTTAGCTGGTAACACCTGCAAAACAGTATCCCTTTTACTTTTCCTCCAGCTGCTAATGCACAAGCGAGGCGAGCACGTCGACAAAATGAATTCTCCTAGGAGAGAGATGCCCAGAGTAGTTCCTTTCTCAGTTACAGTACCTGACATCTCTACATTTCAATTTTTCTTCTGACAATTTCAATAGTTTCTAGGACCCCGGGCTTTTTACAGCATGGGCTTACACAGCTAGTAATAAAATAAGTGCTTAATTAAAATGAGTGCTTAATCATATTATAAATTATAACTTCTGTGCACAAAATACTCTATTTTCTGTGCTAAATTATCCAGTGTTTGACTATATGAAAACATTTAGTAAATATTCGCATAGATATATTTCCTTACTTAGTGTTGCTGCCCAAAGACTCCACATACCTGGATTTTTATTATGCACCCACTTATCCTCTGGGTTGAGTTTGCCAATTCTCCAGATGTATACATTCAGTCTTTTTTGGGTGCTCTAGTCTTATCCTACATCCCAAATAGATGTTTTTTAAATTAACTCTACATTTGTATGAGTCGGGTGTTAGAAAGATGTTCCAGCTAAGGATGGCTGTTTTTTGGGACACATTGCTACCAGGAAAGGGTTTGGCTCCCTACATCATCTAGTAGTCATTTACAAAATTAATAGACTCTGTGACAAAGCTTAAATCCGTAAGTCATAACATAATTAAAATATAGAGTATATTGTACAGATTTACCTTCTTTTTTAATATTCCTTTTTTTCTGTATTTAAAGGTGTTTCAACAGCCAGTATGTTTTCATTATCTCTCATTGTTTACTTCATCTCCTGAGAAGAAGAGCCGCAAATCACTCATTCACAACCTATTTTGCCTACTTCTTTATCACTTAGTTATTTAGACTTTAAAGCAACTCATTTGTCTTCATTTACTAGCTCAAAAAGAGGGCAAGCGACCTTTTGATAATTTCTTCCAATCTTTTTTATGCATGCTAAGGGCACAATTTAAATAAGTACTTGGCAAATCGCTACTTGATTACTTTAATGTTATGTGCATTACCTACTTGATAAGTAATGGGCATACAGCACATTTTGACCAAAAATATTTTTATTCATTTTCTTAAAATAGCTTATATTCATATGAGCATACCAGATGTTTTTATTTCAATCAATTTAGCAAAATTTAGTCAAACAAACAAATTACACACTCACCTTTCAGCCTCTTCAAATATGAAGTCATATATTGTATATATGTTTTTACGAATTTTAAATCAGAAATCATTGGCCTCTATTTATAAAATCTGCAGTGGCTGCATATTTTAATTGCAGAGGGTCTCTTCATTAAGTACCCTTTCAATGTTATATTGAAAACTTTGTTTAATGATAATTTAAATCAAATCAGATTTTAATTATTTAAACCAATTTCCTTGCAGATCATGTAGCATCTGTTTTAATATTTTAATCTCATGTGTTTTAGTATAGAAAGAAAAAAAAAACAAAACTCTAATCAAGAATTTATGCATCTGGGAGTTACTTCTTCTAGTGTCAGGGTTATGGCTGATTTTCATTCAGCAAACACTCATATTGGAAATACTGTAAGCAGCTCACATCCCAGCAGTCCCACTGTCTGAGATGAGAGATGGATTCTGATCCCATTTGGGAATGAAGGTGTCATTGCTAAGTGGTTGAACTATAATTCTGGATCTGTCTAATTTGGATATGGGCTTATGTATTCCCTTAGCTTGTGCTCCAGGTTTGTTTCTTCACTATTTTTCTTGCTGGAGGGACAAAGAAAGAAATATTTCCATAATGCATCCATTTCTGACTGATTGGCTTCTGTGTTTGCCTTTCATGCAACTGTGATTTATTGTGCAAGTTTTGAAACATAACTACTTTCACTTAAAAGAAGTTTTTCAGATATCAACTGTAAATTATATTTTACTATAAATGATCTAGAAGAAACTATTACAGCTTTCAATCACACAGAAGAAAAGAAAGACAGGAGCCAAAAAATACCTTCAGTATTTAAGCCTTGCACAATCCAAGTTTTCACTTCCCATGCAAATAATAAAAAGAAAAGATGGCTTAGTTTTGAAGTAAGAAACCACTCTTCTTTCCAATACACTTACTGCAATTAAAATTCCAGATTCGAATTTCCACACAGAAAATGTGACAACTTGCCAGAGAAAGGATGTACTCTGTGCTTTTCCCATACAAATTGGTTGATTAATTCAGATGTGGCTTAACAAGAAAAGGGGAAAATTATTTCTTGGGAAATCATACTCTACAAATGTAAAATGTGCATTTTATTAATTTTTAATTTTGTAATGATTTGTCATATACTGGTTGGGTGAGAATAGAATCTTCAGAGACTGTCTGTATTACGGCCAGGAGGGAACAATAGCAAGTCCAAAATATGTGTAATTATTATTATTCATTTTAAAAGAGAAAGGAAAGAAAGTCATGAGCAGAACAAAAGAAAGCACAAAATAAACAAGGGAGCCCAAGTATGAAATGTGAAGTCAACACCAAAATTTTGTCAAGTTTATTGCTTTTTTTCCCCCCATTTGTCCATTTCTTCTCAAGCAGGAGCTGTTTCTATTAGTTGTTCATCTCATGAAACAGTGACTCACACCTTGAAATAGATGTGTAAACAGATATAATTAGTAGTCTAAATAGTTGTTGCTAATCACCACCATTACAGAATATATTCACATGCTGATGAATGCAGATACACACAGCCCTTATTAACATTAACTATTATTTTAGCGCTGTGGCCTTTTTTAGGATTGGTATGTGTTTTTGCACATCATTTTTAAGCCTTTCCTAATTTTAGAATTTCATTTAGTCCCATTCCCTTGTTTTATTTGTTTTGTGCCTATACATTTGCATATTTGTTGTCCGTTTCAGGTATAATGTAGATCTCTTTACTGGTGGCATTACATTACATATATATACATATATAGAAAGAGATACAGTAAATGGGATGTACAAGATAGTATCAGATATTTCTATAGACTGTGTCTGAAATTAAGGGGAAACCTAAGAAAAACAGTTTTTTTTTTCTCCACAGAAGCATATCTACAGATGGGAAATTAGAATATAAAGGAACTTGAGGCTTATCCTCCAATTAGCTGTGAACCACCCAATCTCACTAAGATTGCAAAGGTGGTGAAACAGCTGAGGGTAGGAGAGGCTGCAGGGATCTGTGGTATCCAGTGTGAACTTCTCCAGGCTGTTGGTAAAGCTGTCCTCCTGGTATTGCAAACAATTTTTAGTTTTATCTGGGAGACGAGCATCATCCCAACTGACTGGAAAATGGGACTTTTCTCTATCTGGAAAGTGGAGGGTGGTAGCCTGGATTGCGGAAACTATAGGGGGTTAAAACTGCTCTCTGTGCCAGGTAAGGACCTTGCTAGGGGCATCCTCAATAGGATCTGTGATTATTTGCTTTGCATTTTTCCCAGTTGAATCTGGGGTTCGTCAGGGGTGTGTTCTTGCTCCTACTCTGTTCAATGCTTGCATGGACTGGGTGTTGAGCAAGTTTGTGTTATCCAGCGGCTGTGGGGCATCTGTTGGTGAAGAAAGGTTCACTGATCTTGACTTTGCTTATGATGCTGTGATCTTTGTGGAGTTAATGGAAGCTCTGATCAGGGCTCTCGAGAGACTGAGCGAGCAGTCTGAGTGTCTCGGCTTGTGAGTGTCCTGGATAAAAACCAAGATCCAGGCCTTTAATGACCTCTTAGGCACAGCCATCAGCAGTGTATCTGTTTGCTGAGAATGTGTCAACCTTGTCGAGAGGTTAACTTACTTCAGCAGTGACATTCATGTCTGTGGTGACTCTTCCTGTGAAGTCGTTATTCAAATTGGGAGAGCATGGAGGGTCATGAAGTCACTGAAAAGGGGTGTCTGGCACTCCTGGTATCAATGCAAAAAGGACAAAGGTCCATTTCTTTAGAGTCATGGTGCTTCCTGTCTTGGTATATGGTTGCGAGATATGGACGCTATCCAGTGACCTGAGATGAAGACTGGACTCCTTGCTCATGGAGTCCCGATTGAGGCACATTACCTGCATTTTGAGGGAGCATCAGTTACAGCATTCTCCATGGGTTGTCTGGCTCACAGGATCCTCATTGTTGAGGAACCGAGCAGCTGGACAAGGCCAAGGGGATGCCCACATAACACTTGGCTGCGGCAGATAAATGGTCATTTCCGGAGAGTGGGGCTGGTCTGAGTGTCTGCCTGGGGGGTTGCCAACCAAGATCCAGAGCTGTTTCATCATGTGGTGGGTGTGGCACCATGCTGTACCAGTGCATGCTCCCCAAACTGACCTGCCCTGAATCCAGAAATTGATTTTTTTTCTTTTGTTTTTGTGGGGAAAAGGTTAAATTTTAAGGGTATCCTAGTAGTTGAGAATTTGACCAAGGCTAACAATGCAATGTCATCTGTGTTGTGTCTGCGTAGTTTCTCACCTCACTACCACAAGAGTGCCTCCTTTGTTATTTGTTTTTGTTTGCTACACTTTGGTCTCAAGCAATTTTCTTTTTAGTCAGTTGCACTAAAGCATTGTTTCTTAGTCAGTAGGTTGTGACTCACTTTGGAGCTGCTGGTGGTAGTCCACGAGTTGTTAATGTTTATAATGGTTGGTTGTGAATGGGCCTAATGACCCCCTAGCTATGACAATTGAACTGAATTCACCAAGGCACTTACATTAGAAAGAGTCACAACAACAGAAAGGTTGAGAAACAATGCAGCTCTACTAAGAACTCTGGTTTAGATCCTGCCATATCTCTTCATTCAGAAGAGTGGTTGCTGGTAAGCATCATACCTGAATGACATAACGTATTCTTTCTAAATAAGTTACTGGTAGTGGACTCTGCTCTTAATTTTGACAGAATTATTCTCACTAGCAACTAGGTGTTTGACATGTGTAACTTAAATGTGACATTAGTGGTTTCTCTGTCATAAGAAAAAGTTATAGTTTTTATGTATTTTTTAATTTGCCTGCATTGTGTGTGGCATTATCCCATGTAGTAATTCAAAATTATAACAATAAATCACCACTACTAATGAAGGTGTTACACTGATGAAATGTACACCACTTGTCTAATAATGTCAGTAAGAGTCACATTCCTTGATAAAATGTTTAATTACTATGCTTTATTTAGCAGATGATTATCACTAATTGCAGTGAGATGCTATATTGGATGGAGGTGGCCAATTAATGTGCCCTCAGAAATATAGATCTCCTTACACCTGTGGACAAATTTGAGAATTTTAGGAGCTTAGGAGGCAACTCACACTCCTACAACCCTGGTTATGAATGATGCCACTTTTAAAACAGCGGTATCATTTAAATGTTTAGCACCACTATAAGGTAATCTAAGATGGAATACATAAAATATTTTATCAAAAAAATCTTTTTTTCTCTGTCAACTAAAAAAAGTTTCATGTAATATTTTCCAATCAGTGCCGGTCTAATTTCTGAGAACAGTAATTGAAAGCATCCTTACTCCTTCCATAATAGTCTTGTTTGACTACATATTTGGCCATTCAAACCATAAACTACAGAGTGCTTTTTGGACATTAGACAATAGCATAAGTCTAAATATGGATTAAATTGAAGATCTACAGTACATACAGTACATCTCGGTCCAGAAAATGAGGAAGTAATATAATCACACTTAAGAAGAGTAACCATCTGTTCCAAACATTCACAAAAACATTACCAGTACTTCAGAGTGAGAATAACTTAAAAATAAGAAGCTTCTCTCCTAAAGCAGTTGCTCTGGTCAACGTCTTATTCATCTTTGTATTCCCAGGTCTCAAAATATCTCTTTCAACCTGCATTATGTTTACTTTTAAATACTCAAATTGCGCCAGGTATGACTGAAATTCTACACACTGTCATGTTGTTTAAAGTGTTTATAGTGTTTTTGTGCCGTATATCATTCATTTACTCCTGATTTGTATTTTCTTGTGGTGATGCCATATACCGAGGTACCCAACTCCAGTTCTGGTGGGCTGCAGTGGCTGCAGGTTTTATTCTAAACCATTTTATAATCAGCAAGCAGTTTTCATGGCTAATTAACTCCTTTTCCCTTCATTTTAATAGCCCTGCTTTTAAGGATTCAGTCCTCTGAATTCTGAGTTTTTTCATTAAATGGCAGCCAAACAGAAATGAGATGTGAAACGAGCCAACAGATGACCAGCTAATTTGGAAAGTCAAACTCCAGCCAATTTCACTCCAACTAGTTACTTAATATTAAGCCAGTTCTTGCTGTTAATTAAAACCATTATTGAATATCATGACTTGTTGCTGCTCTCATTCTGCCACAGCAGACTGTTGATTTTCTGTTTTTTTCTAAGACCACTGCCAAGATGTTTTGGTAACCTGAGCAGACCCAACATGACCAAGACCTTCACCTTTCTTTATTTTCAGCTTAGCTGGTCATGTGGCAGTCATGTACTCCGCGTTATGGTGCATGCTACTGAACAAAATTGACAGTTCATGTTCAAATGGCATAGCGTTTTCAAATGGTTATATTTTCATGTATTAATGTGTGTGTGTATGCGCGAGAGAGGCAGAGACAGATTCGATCTCATTCAAGTGGATACTGGAATATAAAATGAACACTTTCACAAAGGTATAACGAAACAAGTGCGCTTTTACTCAAGAATAAAACTGAGTAACAAAAAATTCAAGTTACAACAAGATACTAAGAAGAAATGTTTCACCAGTGCTTTTTTTCCTGCTTACAGTATATCCCTTTAGCGATATCTTTTACAGGTACCAAAACTTTACACCGGGCACATACACCATCAGCATGGCACTGGCAGATCTAAATACTAGCATGAATAGTTGCTCATGTACTAAAGTGACTATAGCTGCAGGTGGAAGTCCCATTTTACTTATGGTACCAAGCAGAGTTGTATCACGGTACAGTAGTCTATTAACCAGCGAGAGAGCAGTGAAGAAGCTGTCTGTTTTATGGTTCTGCCTTTGTCCAGAAACAGCTCCATAAGTTTTATGACCACAGACTCGGAAAGTCTTTGCCCTGGGTTGTAACTCAAAACACAATTCTCAACAAAATGTTGCCTGTCAGATGTACACACAGCACATCTGTCGTTTTTTGAACGTTCTACTCGGGTGTCTTTGTTGTCAAAGCACAAATGCCACATGGTAGTCTGATAGCAGCCACGGGACATCATATCTTTGAATAAATAGTTCTGGGCAGGCGTCAGCCACAGCACCAACTATGGTAATCACTGCTCTTGTGAAAAGAATGGACATAAATGCCATCAACTCAGAGACGGAGAGGCAAGTTCTTTGTACCACGTGATTGTCACTGACAGCTTAAAACTGAATAATAAAAAAACAAGCACTAACCAAGTGTTACAGACTCAAATCAAATGTATGTTTTTATTATATTATAGTAATAGTACTAGCAGCTCACTACTCAAAACGTGGAGTTCCCAGACTCAATCCTGAAACCTTTGAGTTATAAGGCAGCAGTTCTTACCTTTGTCCCATTTAAGAACATATACCAACTCCCTGTCAATTGACATCTGAGCTTGGGTTTTTAACTCATTGACAGCAACATGTAAATCAAATGAGTTTTTTTTTCTTTTGTTATATTCTTGAATAAAAGCGCATGTGTTTATTTGATATTTGGACTAAAGTCTTCACACATTATATACTTCATGTCATGATTAGCATGATATGGAAAAACATTCTGTTTTAAGTATATGTTCAGCATTTCTTGCCACGCATTTCCTGCCATCCTACACTTACCCAGGTTGTTGTAGACGCGGAGCACACATGAAATGTATGTATTCCAAATAGCGGTATATTATTTACCCTATACAACTCCAGGCACCTCACTCCCAGATAAAGAGACTTGATCTCTGAGATTTTGCAACGGACTCAGCTTCGATGGTGAGGGGGATGGGATAGCAGGCTGCTTGCTGCTTGCGCTGATTGACACATTTGCAAAACAAAAGATGCTGATGGAGAGGTGCAAAGGAATTTAAAGTGGCCCGGGATTATGTGTTTTTTCATAGGCTTCAGGGATTTTAGTGTTAAGCATGCAAGCAGGGTGCTTTCTGATGACGTCAGATGAGCTCTCTCTCACTCCAGCACCACCAGTACAGCCTCTCAACAAGCATTTGGGGGGTATGTGATGTTGTGGGTCCACAGCTCTCCCAGCAAAGGCCAGTTGTTTTAAATAAATAATCACCGCGCTCGCAGCATTGTGAGGGGGCGTGGTAGTGTGGCTGAAGCGGTTTCTGGGTGGATTCGTGCTGCGGGTGTTTCTCACCTAAGTGCACAGGTGAGGGACGGCCCACAGCGTAATTGTACCCGGGAACTGTTGCCACAGCTGCCACGTCCATTATATAGAGAAGCCCGAGATGGTTAGGGAGGAATGAAAAAAGGACGAAAGGACGAAAGACGGAGGTTGCTGGAGTGCACGGGGCAGGAGAAAGCCAGTGAGAGAGAGAGAGCGCGAAGGCGAACGAGTATGAGCAAGAGCAGGCTCGATTGCAGCTGGACTGTGGGCCCTAGTGAGGTGTGTAGTTAACACCTAGGGCAGTTGATGGTAGTCACTCCTGCTACGCATTTGGAGAAGAGAGGGAGTGACTAGTGAGGAAGAGGACTCACCATGGAAGACAGCGGGAGTCAGGTGACTTAGTTTTTATAATCTCCAGCGTGGGAGTCCTGGCCGTTGGGAGAGAAGCTAAGTCCCGGTCTGGGATGAGAGCGAGACCGAAGCTAGGATCGGGAAGCCTCCAGACCGGAGTGAGTGAGAGAGGTCAGCTGCAGAGAGAGAGCGTCTTACCTGCTGCAGGGCCCTAATAGGAGAAGCAGGTGAGACGCTAATGGAAAAGAAGCACTGGGCTTTTAATTGTTTTAAAGGATTGCTTCCAGTGATGTTTTAACCTCGGCTTTTAAAGGATTATTTGTTTTGTTTAAAATCTCCATATTCTGTTTTTATGGATTATTTTCTTATTGAATGAAGATTTTGAACACTGCACTGTTGCACTTTGTTTTGTTGTTTTCCATCCATCCATTTTCCAACCCGCTGAATCCGAACACAGGGTCACGGGGGTCTCCTGGAGCCAATCCCAGCCAACACAGGGCACAAGGCAGGAACCAATCCCGGGCAGGGTGCCAACCCACCGCAGGACACACACAAACACACCCACACACCAAGCACACACTAGGGCCAATTTAGAATCGCCAATCCACCTAACCTGCATGTCTTTGGACTGTGGGAGGAAACCGGAGCGCCCGGAGGAAACCCACGCAGACACGGGGAGAACATGCAAACTCCACGCAGGGAGGACCCGGGAAGCGAACCCAGGTCCCCAGATCTCCCAACTGCGAGGCAGCAGCGCTACCCACTGCGCCACCATGCCGCCCGTTTTGTTGTTTTGATTTATTTAAATAAAAGCACTGTGCACATTTATACATCAACACGTTGCTATTGTTGCCTCACTGTCTAGCTCATCTCAGTTATAACTATCGACGGTGTTGGGTTCAAGGGCTCCCGACCAACGGATGGAAGCATGGAGCAGAACCCGCATCATCACAGGGTACATACAGGTTAAGACCTTAGTTAGGCCTTTTTAAAGGGATTAGATTATTTCTGTGTTCTCTGCTTCATCTTTGTGCATTTTCTAGGTTGGTTTAAGTTCCCATTTTGTTTTGACTTTTTCGTTTTTTTATTTTTTATTTTTGCAGTTTTTATTTGTGGGCTTTTGCTTGGTAGTTTGAATTTTGGTTTAGATTTGCCTCTTTCATTCTTCTTTGTATTTTTTTTTATTTAGTATTTAACAATTATTATAGCTCCTGTTTTAACTGGATTTTTGTTTTTAATTTTTTTCTTCTTTTTTAAGTTATAGATTTTTTATTTATGTTTTTGGGGTTGTTCTATAATGAACTGTATTTTAATAAATTAAATTAAAGAATTAATAGCTTTGTTTTCTTGGCAAGAGTTTTGATATTTTCCCTCCTCTCTTGGCATTACCTTTTCAGGCCTATTATAACTATGTTTTCAGGCAGTAAAGTTCAATTTAGTTATCCAAGGTGACTCACAAAAATCAGTATACTTACAATACATTGAAATGTTTTTCAAGAACGAAGAATGTGAAAAATTCACAGAGGAGAAAATTTTAAGCTGGAGAATAACTAGTAAAGTACACTACAGTCATGGCTAGATTAAACTTTGTCTCATAAAACCATAGGTAGGATTAGTATTGCTGAAGAGAGGCCTGAACAGCAGTAGATTGGGATTAGGCTGGATATTATTGCTGAGCGGAAGTGAGGTGGGAGGAAAATTAGAACATTAGAATAAAGAATAGGATATGGAGAAGAAATATTAATTTGAAGGAATTAATAATTAATAATTTGAAAACCAAATGTAACAAATTAAACTGTGTGTTGAAACCAGAAGGTAAACTAAAAATAAAAATCAGGTCATAAAGGAGTAGGCTAGACTCTAATATCAATGAACCTGGATAACATTCACGCATTGTTACTTTCAAGAATTTTCTCTGCAAAATTAGATATTTTCAGCCTTTCCGAAGGCAAACTTGTAAACTGTCACCTTAATGATGTCACACTGCACAACCTACAAAGGCCTGCCTTTAACAACCCACTGTCATGTTGAGTCAATGGTTACTTAAAATGGTAGCATACACAATAAAACAAAATTGTGTCACTGCCACTTCCAGAAGAAAACATTAAATAAAATCAGCTTTTTTAAAACCAAAACTATATAAAAAAACTAGCCAACCCAGAATGTCCCTAATAATCCAAACAGAATAATCCTTAAACAGATCTTACAAAAAATATTAAAGAAAAAACTTTTAATAAATCACAACTATTACAATATTTTCAGCTAAAAGAAGTAAAAATTAAATGCTGAAATATCTGGACAAAAGAGCAGGTTTCAGAATAAATGATGACATGGCAGAATGCTGATTTTGCAAAATATATGGAATTTCTTATGTGATACACTGTAGATTTCACCATTTTAACATTATGTGGACTCTTAAAAGGCAATTTATTGGGTACATGTGTATAATGAGTGATGGTTTTAATACTGCCCCATTACTGTAAATCTGACCTTGTAAAGGGGAAGTAAAATCTAGAAATTTACAGATTGTACTTTTTAAGTGTAGCATCATAAAGAGTTACATGAATAACTACGGCTTTCATACAGATTTCAGTTATCTTAAATTCACTTTAGTTTAAATTCTTATAGCTCCTTTTGTAGAGAATATTAAATGTTGTTTAATAGCTTTATGTTTTAACAAAACGAGTGTAAGCAGATTTCACCATAACACAATTTCTGTACACTGGCATATTATGTTAAATATTAACGTCACAAACAAACAATAGTTGGTTTTGAGACAGAAAATCCTGGTTTGTGATGCTTAAATTACCTGAAGAATCAGTAATTGTGATATAATTCATATCTCACCAAGTAATTCAACAGTGAAAATAACACTGCTTACCATAAGAGGCCTATATTGTTTAATCTCAATGAATCTCAGAGACTTGCACAAATATCAGGACTTACATGAAGATATGGATAATAACCACCTTCAAGTTTCCCTATACCTATATTATATATCATTACATAAGTATAATGTAGTAAAAACCAGCAGAATTTCCCTTGAGTAAGTGCATTTGAATGTAGTCTACAATTTGGTGAGTGCATATGAGAGGTATCATCTCTTCTATAGCATGGTAATACATAGTGCACATAAGACATCTAAAAAAAGAACAATCTATTGTCCTGATATTGAACATATTTTCTTTGCATATCTTAAGAGTATTTTATAACCACAACAATCTTTATTGATGCCTTCATCCTGTATCAGTATGAAAAGGACATTATTATATACATTGTTAAGCTCTGTAATTTTTCATACTATAAATGGGTATGATGTAACTATATACAAGCAGTGAAATTGTCTCTTTTGACTTTGGCTATGACCAGGTTGGTGCTCACTTGCTGTATTTCCACAACATCAAGCTTGAATAATTACAATAAGAACAACATTTTCCTGGCCTTGATTCTTTCATGTATCATTAATATATACACAGATAAAACAAGAAACAAATAAAATAAAGAACCTCAATTGAATAAAAACCCCAAAAAGATCAAACACAAAAAGGAAGGAACAAACCTTGAGTGAATACAACAAATTACTAAATTCCGTAGCCAAAGTACTCCAAAATCCTGAAGATCATGACAGTATGCATCTCTTTTGCTATAATAACTATGAATGGCCCTTATCTTGAGATAGTCATGCATGTTTAACTAAATCTAGTAAATTAGAGAAACATTTGCTTCATAAATTTGATACTGCCCTGAGAAACTGGCAAAGTCAGCTTCAGAAAAAAATAGAGTAATACAGAGACACTTCAAGTGTATAGCAAGGGTGGAATCATAAAACAAAAGTTAACATGTGAGAGTGCTAGCTTATTATTTCAGATATTGCATTTTTAAATACATTTTTTCTGTCTGGGGTATGTTAAGTGTGGGATTTTCATTATGGGAGCAAAACCCTGTGGAAAAAAAGAGAATCTAAACAGGAAAAATACATGGTTCACTGACCTTCTGTATTATTCACAAAATAAAATAAAAAATGTTAATGAGCAAAAGCAATCTAGCTGGAGTGGGACTGAAATATTAGTTTTAATATTTCCAATTTTTAACAATATACACATTTTATAAACTATTATTAACTGTTTGGGGTTTCTTGAAGTAATTACCATAAAGGACTGAACAGATTTAATTAAATAAATTAGAGAGTCACATTGTCCTTATAACCTTCAGGGTCATTTTAAATGGCTGCACGGTACTTGATGAAACTCATTCAGTCAACCATCTGTACCTCTATTCAGTTGGTCATGACTGTTTTGATAAATAGGGTTAATGATTTTGTCAATATCTCTCTTAATCAGTAGCAGCTACAACATATTAAAAGGACATTTAATGACATAACTTGAATTCAGTCCTAACAGAATAAATGAGGTGACCTGAACTGAATTAATGAGATGTCCACATCCCAGTGACCTGTAATTTGGATTGAGTTTTCTAATGGATATTTAACTCATTTTGACATAAATAATAAACGCTAATATGGGTCTAATGTTAATGACAAATCTGATGACAGATTTAATAGATTTGGGATCTAAAATGTATTTATCTTTTTTTGTAGGTGAAAAAATACTTTGAAGTGTAAGCAGAAGCAAATGAAAAACAGTAATTTTGGCTACAGTGAATGCTTCTGCTCCAAATATAATTTGCAAAGGCATAAAATTTACATTTAATCCATTTGCATGATTCTGTGAACATTTGGCAGAAAACTGTGAAACTGGACCTGTCATCCTTTCTGCTTTCATTTCCAACTGCTCTTCATTCTCCTCGGAGAGGCACCAGAAGCTCTGCAGCCTAAGTGGGATAGGCAGGGTACTGAAGACCAATGGAAAAAGGATGATATTTAGGGGGAAGGCCTCAGGTCAGTAGGTGTAGGTGAGAGGGGGCAGCCAGGCTATCAGTGTTATAAAGATACTACACACAGTATTAATCATTGTATTTCTAAATTGTCTTTGTAAGAAAAAAATGTTTTCAAAAAATATTGTAATGCAGCAAACAACAGCACAAATGTTATGTAAAGCGAATGAACAGCAATGCACTGCATTTTCTAAACTGGAAAATATTATGCTTTAGATGTCATTACTTGTGCAAGAAACATTAAATGAAGTGCATTAGTCCTTGTATCTAGTAAAAGTCTGCCTAACTCTTAATAAAAAATGTTCTGCACCACATGTTGTTAGCTGTTATTGTTATTTGTTGAACTGTGCTCTCCCTTTGTCTTGTCATTTATTAACACACCTATCAGTCATGTCCCACACTCACAGTGGTGTCATAAATGTCTTTGAAGCTCACGTAAAGCATGTAGGTCCCATAATTTATTTAATTTATTTATAAAGCACTTTAAAAACAACCTCAAGGCTGACCAAAGTGCTGTACAAAGAAAAACAATACATAAGAACTGAAGAGATTCTTAATAGAAAGTATAAAAAGTATACAAATAGCCAACATATTATACAGGGTTAAAAGCCAGAGAGTAAAAATGTGTTTTTAAATAGGATTTAAAGGCAGCTAGCGAAGGAGCCTGCCTAACGTGGAACGGCAAATCGTTCCAGAGTTTTGGGGATGCAACTGAAAAAGCTCAATCACCTCGGAGTTTGCATCATGCCTTGGGAACGCGTAAAAGCATCTGGTCTGCTGACCTGAGAGGCCGAGACAGTACGTAAGGGTGCAGCAGTTCCGACAAATAAAGAGGGGCACAACCATTAAAAGATTTAAAAACAAATACAAGGATCTTAAAATGGATTCAAAAACAAATTGGAAGCCAGTGGAGGGAAGCCAAAATCAGGCTCATGCTTTCTTGCGCCAGTTAAAAATCGAGCAGCAGCATTTTGCACCAGCTGTAGGCGAGCCATGGAGGCCTGGCTAATTCCAAAAAGAAGCGCATTGCAGTAATCTAGACAAGATGTTATAAAAGCATGTATCACTGTTTCAAGGTTGCGCTTAGACAAAACAGGTTTGATTTTTGACAGCCGCCTCAATTGGAAAAAGCAAGATTTTACCACTACGTTCACATGGCTATCAAGTTTTAAAGTGGAGTCCATTTTTACACCTAAATTTGTGATCATGGATTTCTCAAATTGAGCCACAGTGGAAAGGTCGATGCAGGGGGTCCCACTGGTGCTATTGGGCCTAAATAGCATGACTTCTGGTTTGTTCTCATTAAAATTTAGAAAATTTAATGCCATCCAACTCCTTATGTCAATAAGGCAATCAAGCAGGGGCTGGACAGAACATGGACCTTGGCGCTTCAGAGGGAAATACACCTGACAGTCATCTGCATAAAGATGAAAGGAAATACCGCCGAATGGCAGCAGGTACAAGGAGAACAGAAGAGGTCCCAGGATGGAGCCCTGTGGTACCCCCCAGGGATGGGCAACAGAGGTGGAAGTAAAATCATCAATACTGACACAAATACTTCTATCTGAAAGATAGGACCTAAACCATTGGAGAGCTAAACCTGTGATGCCCACCCACTGCTCCAGCCTAGAGATGAGGATCTCATGGTCTATCGTGTCAAATGCAGCTGTTAAATCCAAAAGCATAAGTAGTACACAGTCACCAGAGTCCACTGTCAAAAGAATATCATTAAAAACCCTTAACAGAGAGGACTCAGTGCTGTGGTGAGTTTTAAACCCAGACTGGAACATGTTTTAAACACACACTGGAATTGCATTTTCATCCAGAAAGGACTTCAGTTGAGTATAGATGACTTTTTCCAAGAGTTTGGACAAAAAACGTAGCTTGGAAATAGGCCTAAAGTTAGACATAACAGAGTGGTCCAGACCCGTTTTATTCAGCAGTGGTTGCACGACAGAATGTTTAAAATGTTTAGGCACCACACTAGAGGTTAAACTACTATTAATAATAGTAAGAATAGAAGGACCCAAGGTAGAAAAGACCTCCTTAAGAAGTCGAGAAGGAACAACATCAAGGGGGGAGCCAGATGGCTTCATGCTGAAAACCAGCTGCTTTAAAAAGGACAAAGTGACAGGCTCGAAGTGGTCAAACACAGCCAAACAGGGTATTAAAATGGATGGATCATGAGAAGGTGGTGAAATGAGGGCCCTAGTGCTTACAACCTTCTTCAAGAAAAAGTAAAGAAATTTATAGAGATAATAAACATTTAAATATAATACACCCCATGTGTCTCACGTAGGCCCCCCTTTATCTCTTGTTTTGGTCACAACCGAAGTGTATCTTTAAGGTATATAAACCCCTGGGACTGGTTGGTTGTGGTATGCAGCAAATTGAACCTCTGTCTATGTGCTTTTCTTTGTCTCGATCCAACCGTGGAAATCACTCGCCTTGTAAGCGTCTTTTAAAGCTTCATTGTTTAATGTATACTGTCTGCTATGTATTGCTTTGTAAATCATTCTTTATTGTCTTTGGGTGTACACCTGTATATATCTGTATGTTTCTTTTGTATATATTTGAGTTTACAACAAGGTACGTCCAGTAAAAGCTTTCAAGAAAGCTCGCCCTTGTTGTTTTTATGTGGATGTGCCAAGTTGTTTAAGCTCTCTGCGGCCGTGTTGCACGGACAGTTCGGAGTGAGGGAGAAAGTAAATGTTCTTTAGATCTGTAACAGAGATCATTTGTATGTCCATTCCATGATGGGTTTATAAGAAGTCCTATATTAGATTCCATGTGGTGAAGGTACTTACAGTGAGTCAGATCTTGGTTATAATGACTGCATTTTACAAAAGATATCTAATCTAAGAAGGAGACAACTGAACACTATTCAAAATGCAAAACACTTACTGTGAAAGCATGGCACAGTTCCTATGGATGGCAATAATTTTAGCTGCCCATACTCTTAAAAAAATCCTTTTTTTTAGCTCAGCTGGTCAGGTTGTGGTAGAGCACATGTCCCAAGGTTTAATCACGGTTGTGGAACAAGCTGCAACATATGATTAATAAACATTCCTTGAATGTCTACAAACCTGGAAAATGTAAAGTCTATATTTAGTTTTTTGTCAGATTTCTCCTGCTTTTACTCTCCCATTGTCACAAATTATAGTGAAATGCAATATTACTGACTTTTCAAGGTGGTCAGAATTTTACAATGGTCAAGTAACATCTAATCAAATAAAATAAATTTAGCAAATATTGAAAGAACCGTTTCACCAAAAATAAATATACAGTAAGTCCATGCTGTTATAAAATTAAAAGCTTTGAAAAAATTCAGAGCTTGTTTATTCAAACAGAACATAATCACTCACAGAGCTAGCAAAAGGCACACATCTGTGAGAACCAACAGGATTTACTAAATAATTCACAATTGGTATTTTATATTTTTTGTGGACAAGAGACCCGTTGAAAACCTTTGTTCTCATTGGTTCCTAATGGTGTTAATCTTATCAAAAGAGCCAATGCACATTAATGAAACAAAGGTAAAGAAAAATCAAACAAAATTGACAGAAGGCACATATTTAACTATACCTTGAATCACATTTATGTTGCAGTGCATCATAAAATGAAACAATGAGCTGAAAAAATCAAGAATATTTTATTAGAATAAAATGCACACAGCTAAACACTAAGGAACACTAAACTGATTAAAATGATGACAAGTCGCCATAACAGGGTCTACAAAAAATCAAGTCACAAATCAGGCTTGTTATTAACTGTGTAGTAAGCATGCATTTAGTAGATGAAACAAAATTCTAAAAAAAAATAAGATATTTCTACAAGGCATAATTCAATTAATATCTGTCAAGGAGGATTAACAGTGAAGGCTATAAACCTGTAGGATTACCTTAGGTACAACAAGTAGAAAAGAATAACTTAAAAAACAATACAAATGAATAAACTAATAATATATGCAAATTTCTTTAAGATGCAATCTGACCATTGAAAGTTTATTATATTTATATTTATTATTTTAGTGTGTGGTTAAAACAAGTTCTTCTCATTCAAGAAATTCCATGTGCTTTACCTACTTAAGCCTCCCTGTCAAGTTCAATTATATGTTAGGTGTTGGATTGTAGATTAAGCATAACAATATAAATACTGGGTGGCATGGTGGCGCAGTGGGTAGCGCTGCTGCCTCGCAGTTGGGAGACCTGGGGACCTGGGTTCGCTTCCCGGGTCCTCCCTGCGTGGAGTTTGCATGTTCTCCCCATGTCTGCGTGGGTTTCTTCCGGGCGCTCCGGTTTCCTCCCACAGTCCAAAGACATGCAGGTTAGGTGGATTGGCGATTCTAAATTGGCCCTAGTGTGTGCTTGGTGTGTGGGTGTGTTTGTGTGTGTCCTGCGGTGGGTTGGCACCCTGCCCAGGATTGGTTCCCTGCCTTGTGCCCTGTGTTGGCTGGGATTGGCTCCAGCAGACCCCCGTGACCCTGTGTTCGGATTCAGCGGGTTGGATAATGGATGGATGGATGGATATAAATACTAAATGTATATTTGTAAATGCAAACTCAAAACAAAATGCAGGAAGAACCAAACCAATTAGTAAAACATGATAAAAACTGGCCTTCAAAATCAAAAAATGTTGGCCAGGATGTCTTGTACACCAAAATGAAAACAGAAGACTCCTGCAGGGAATCAAAGATAACTAACAACCAAAATCATAATCAGGTTTGTGATCTGTTTATTGGACCTGACAACCAATTCAATGTTCATCCAGGGCTTCACGGAAGCCAAATTCAAGGTCTCTGTCTATCTCCATGGATATTAAACTTTGACTTGAGGCTGAGCATTTCTAATCTCACCAAGCAGTGGTGTAAGTAGAATTGGATGGCAATAAATAACTAAATACTCACCCCCATTTGTAGTTAAATTAAACCCAATTTAAAAATTACCAACATTCATGAGATACATCAAGCTACAGAAAAGATCAGTTGTCATAAATAAACTTTATGAAGTTGTGGTAATCATAACACATTAATCTTTTTATTCTCATGTCAGGTAGGCATGCATGGTAATCATAAACCCTTGTGAAACAACAAATATGCAGTCACCATGAACCCCCCAGAAGGGCCCATGTGCATCTTCATTGCCTTATTCACAACCCTGTCACTAGCATGGACTTTGAAGCATGAATGCCCAATCACTTTGAACTTGATGACCCTGATACAAAAAACTCATTAAAATTCAGATGTCAGTTATGGACACTATTACATTTTCATTTAAAAACGCAGAAGTTAGTCTCCATTTTTGCCTTCTGTCCCTGTAAATGGAGACTTCTGGAAACTCCCTATTTCCAAAAACAGTGACTTGGCATTGCAATGTGTATGAGTGAAAATGTAGACTTTTGCAAACCCAGATTCTAATCACTCTCTGACTTGTTTGTGTTTATTACATAGCTCTTCTCAGGGAGAACCCTGCTTATTACAACATCTCATTCCCTGACTGGTTACCATTCAAGGAAATAAAAAACATATTCCAACACAGCAGACACAGAGGAATTGCTTTCCATGGTGCTTGTTGTGTGGTTTACCTGTGTGCATCTAAATTGCATTTTGTACAGTTTGAATGCTGTATACAAGTGCAAAAGGCAAATAATTTATTGGTTGTTACAGTAAATCCCATAACCAGAGGCTTTACTATCCCTTCAAGTATTTTTTCACCAATGCATGCATGTCCAGTGTAGGTAAACATCTACATCATTGCAACATTGGTTGCTTTAGTGTGGAGAGAGATACTTTCATAAACAATGGGGAAATGCTAGTATGGATGAAGATCATTTTAATTTAAAAATGCCATTTTTAAAAATAAAAACGTAGCAGTGTGGACGTAGTCTCAGCCCTTAAAATTACGAGTTTCTAAGACCTTCTGAACCCCTTACTTGAGAATAAATA
Source organism: Erpetoichthys calabaricus (assembly GCF_900747795.2). Lineage (NCBI taxonomy): Eukaryota > Metazoa > Chordata > Cladistia > Polypteriformes > Polypteridae > Erpetoichthys > Erpetoichthys calabaricus. Next base: position 91,003,767 of record NC_041399.2, read on the forward strand.
TAAACACAAGACCTAACAGAACCTTTGGGATGTGAAGTAAAGTGTGAGTCTCATCATGGACTTAACTGAAGAAAAAATGAACACTGATTGTATCCAGGTGACATTTATTCAGAAGTAGCTTGTTTTTGCACTAGATTGATGATTGATTGATTGATTTATTTAGTGTTAATTGAATATGACAGGCCTTACTTATCTTCTAAGGAACATGCTTGTCCAAGACAAAAGAAGTTGCTGATCTTCTGAAGATCTCCATATACTCTGGCCCCAACAATATTATTTTAGATCCCCAGATTTGTGTCTTATACAAGCAAACACCTAAAAAATCACACATATACCAAACAAAAACACCTACTGTATTGTCACAATATATCTTCAAAGGTGCAATTGTCCTCAAAGTTCTCCTATCTACAGCCAAATCCCACTCCAGTCTGACTAGAGATTAGAAATCTGCCAATGCTAAAAGCATATCAAAACTCCAAAAAACCCACTTTGCCTGCCAAGCTGCCTGCCTGCAGGTGGCATCAAAAGATGGTTTTTCTTTCTGTTTCTTTCTTTGTTACCAAACCCAGTTCACTCCCACTAACTACAACGTTAACAGGAAATTGTTGCAAGGTGCTATATTTACGTTGAAGCCAGAAGCAGCCCATAAAATAGAAACCAAATTCCTTGACACAGGCTACAGTGAAGGGAATGTCCGCAAGAAAAGCAAAACAGGTTACTCCAGACCACTTACTTCATTTCCCTCTGGTTTTCCAAATGTTGATTCTGCAGCAGCCATTTTCTGGAACAGATACACAGGGCAATTGCTTATTTGTGTCTTATAGCTTAATGGATTGTACCTGCTACACACCTAAATCCTGTTAATGTTCAAAACTTTCATTACAATATAAATCATACAGAAAAAAGCATATTCTTTCTTCATTGCTCCTATATCACTTATTTAGATGACAGGCCTCGTAGATACTAATCTAAAATCTTAATCAAAATCGTAAGCTCGTAGCCTAGACGTGAATTCTTCTAAAGCACATCAGTAGACTCTCAGGTTATTTCCAGTTTTTTTTTCTTTGTTTTTAGCCAGTTTTGATACTTTCATTTTTTTACTTATTGTCAGGCATACATGTCAGAGGATCTCCTTACATGCTCTTTCGAGGTATGTAATAACCTGCAGGCATGAGATGGATTCCTATTACTACAATACTGCTTCTCCTTCTCTCATTGCAGCACTGAGAAACCACCCACTGAGGGCACCTAACCCCCTCCCTACTGGTTCACCAAAATTAAGGACCCTGGCTGCCTAAAGAAGGTGTTATTTTGTCAAGAGCGACCTGCCGGATGGAACTCCTGATCAAACTGACCCTTTTCCATGGCTAGAGACGAGCCTCATAATTGTTATTAGAAGCTCGCATACAAGGACAGTAATACTTAACGAATGTTTTCTTTTTGTTTGGACTTTCTGTTTATTATGACCCAGTTGGCACTCCAAATTGTCTTTGGCAGGCCTGTCACTGCTGCATGAAGTCAAAGTGTATATATATATATATATATATATATATATATATATATATACACACTTTGTGTTGTGAAGAGGGGGGCTGAATGCACCCCAAGGAGACGCAGTCACTCCTCCGAAACCCCCACTGTATTAAACAGTGATACAATAGGAAACAAGTAGTGTTTTTTTTTTTTTACCCCCTCTTTGCTTGATCAGCTGCTGGATTGCTGCTGCTGCTGCTGCAGTGCCGTGTGATCTGCATCTCACGCAGCACGTTGAACATTTAAAAGCCTGTACAGCAGCTGTTCTACTCTTTGTGTTTTATTTCCGGCCCCAGGTATGGTTAAATCTTTTGGCTCAGTGATGCCCTGGTCCAGATCTGGGAGGAGATCCCCCAGGACACCATCTGTTGTCTCATTAGTAGCATGCCCCAACATTGTCTGGCATGCATAGAAGCACGTGGGGGCCATACAAACTACTGAGTACAATTTTGAGTTGCTGCAATGAAATTTCAGAAAAATGGACTAGCCTGCCATATCATTTTTGCACTTTGATTTTCGGGGTGTCTTTGAATTCAGCTCTCTGTAAGTTGATAATTTTCATTTCCATCACCACCTTATACTGGTATCAGCAGCCTGATACACTTACATACTTAACAATAATGCATAAATTATGCTGTGTTGTTCATAATACAAAAATATTATGTGTTTTTATGAGATACTGTAAAAAATTTAAAATTGTTAATTCATAGTATTTATAAAAGTGTGCCAAGTTAACAGATTTCATTGTATGTGGCACAGTGCTTTCCAGAAGACAAGTCTGTCTCCACTGATAATCAACATTTAACATGTTGATTCAGACCAATTCCTTGAATACTGAACTGCTTTTGTTTCTTTCTGGTATACATCTTACATATACATATTACAGAAATCATGAATTTTTTTATCGATTTTAGTTTTTTAATGAATTGGATAATTAAAGTAATGCATTATTTTTTCTAAGTCCTAGTTTTGTTCATTTTATAGAACTGATGTATGCATATTATCTCAGTCCTTTGTTTATGATAGATGTTATTAGGCAGCACACCGGGATGTTGTCTTTTCTTGGAGTGTTTCTTCTTTCTACAAATGTTTCTTTAATAATGTTAAATAATTTATAATGATGTATAATGACAATTTCAGTCCTTTTTTGACAAAAAGCCATCTGCTGGCTTTTTGCTGCTGGTGAGGTGTGTGTTTTGCTTGTTGCTTGTCGTTGTTATAAGAGCTGGGAGCACATGAAGCATGTCTGCCAAAAGCAATCCAACAACTGCTAGGATAGATGTTCGTGGACTTGTTTTAAATGATGTATTACTGCCTTGTCTCGTGTGACATTGTAAAAACAATACTTGTTCTTTATTTCTGGCCCCAGGCATGGTTAAATCTCTTTCTCGCAGGATGTAAAACACTGCTTGCGTTGTGAAGGGGGGCCGGCTGAACGCATGCTAAGGAGATGCCGTCGGATCACCTGCTGTCTTTCTGCTGCTATTGCTGTTGTGCTGCCCATTGATCATTTTAAAGCCTGTACAGCAGCTGTCCTTTTGCCACTTCGTGTCTCTGCCGCTCGCGTTGTGAAGGGAGGGGGAAGGGAGGCTGATCACACGCTAAGGAGAAAAGGTTGGATCATCTGCTGGCTTTCTGTTGCTGGCGAGCTGCGTGTTTTGCTTGTCACTTGTCGTTGTTTTAAGAGCTGGGAGCAAGTTAAAGTGTCTCTCGTGGGACTTCAAATTGTCTTCCGAGAAGATCATGTCTCATCTCCCTAGTCTCCTGCCCAAAGATGTTTTTTGTTATAATAGGGAGATTATAGTATAATAAGGGATTTGAAAAAGCAATTTTTACTGTATATTTGACTGATGCCTTTATCCATAGTGACTTACAAGATGAAGATACACTAGAAATGTTTACAGGTATTTTTTTAGAGTGTAACATATGCAGGTTACTGCAGTTATCTTGTTTAGGGACACACAGTGAGGAAGTGGCTTAAGCAGCAACCTTGCATTTTAAAGTCCAGAGCATTAGCTGATACGGCATACTGACTTCCAAAGTAACTGCAATTAAAAATGAAGGAGCAGTGAAATATCATAATAAATGTCATTCTCCATTATGGGGGCTGTAGACTTTCACAACAGCCCTTGACTGAATGCAGGAAATAGCCTAGGACAGGGTGCCACTCCATTGCTGGAACTGCTCAGTTACACATCATTGTATACACTCACACAGGACCAATTTAGAATCTGTGAACACATACAATTTTGGGCATTTAAGAGGAAAATTGGAGCACTTAGAGGAAACTCCGTATGAAAACAGGAACAAACGTGCTAATGCTGCAAATTATCTGCATATCGGATTCCATGAAGATCCTTAAAAAAATAGATGAAGTTTATATTTAAAGGCATTGTGGTATATTGGGTTCATGGCTTAAAATTGGATGGCCAAGTTTAAATAAATAATTCCACCCTGTGAAGGTGCAGGCTCCAACTGGGTGTGGGTGTGCATGAATGCATTTATCTCCGCAGTTAATTAGGGAATTGGATGACCACACTGTTTACATGCGTGGAGGTGGGCGGATCAGTCAGGCACCTCAATGATGCTGCGGAGGGAGCAGTGCCTCACACCCATAACCAATTAGGGAGCAGAGAATAAAGGAAACTGCACAGAGTAGAAGGAGGAAAAAAGATCTGAAAGAAAAAAAAAAAGAGTGGAGGTTGAAAGGCAGGAGAGTGAAGTGCAGGAGCTCAAGGGAGCCAGTGTGATAGATAGAAAATAGGTGGATGGGAATGGAGCCCCAGGGAAAGGATCGTGTGGCCAGCACTCATGAGAGGGCTGAAGGTTGCTCCAGCTGAGCAGACAGGGAGCAGCAACAACAACAATACATCAGAGGACTCCCTGTGTAAGTCCAGGAAGGCAGCTGAAGTTGAACGGGTGGAGGCTCGGTGGCGCCCCAAGCATTGCCATAGAAAGGGTGGCGGGGACACAAGAAGGTCTGAAGAGTGCCTGTTGGTTGATGTCTCTCCAGGTTACAAGATCCTAATAGGATAAGCCAGAGAGATATTAGTTAAGGAAGCACTGGGTACCGTGATTTTGCAGAGGGGACTTCTGCATGATTTTAATGTTTTTTTACTGGGTTTTTTTTGGATTTTTTTATGGCTTGTTTTTAACCTCCATGATTGTCATTATTTTAATGGATTATTTATATATAAAAGATTTCACTCCACTTTAATGTGAATGCTATTTGGTTTGTGTTTGGATATTAAAAAAAGAAGTGTCACTTTTACACCTACACCTTGCTATGTCCTCATTTGCCTGGCTCATTCCTTGGGTACTTTATTGGTGGTAGCAGGTTCAAGAGGCTCCCAGAAGGACCTGGTAGCATGGGGCTGACCCGCACCGTCACAGGCATTGACATTCCAATTGACCAAGTTCAGCAACATGCTAATTGATGTTTGTCTGTTCCGACGTCCCCTATGTTACGTCGATTATGTTATTAGAATATTAGTACAGAGTGGGTTATTTCTGTTCCTGCAATAATAAAACATTAATCAGAATGATGTAACTTATCTCCCTAGCCATTGACATGAAGAAATTCAGTCAGTATTTCAATGACTGGATAACAGAAGTATTGACCATCGCACCGCTCATGTATGAAATGCCTAAACAATTCATTGAAAAGACTATATTCACTTTTCGAACATATTCATATTATTGAACAAGGGAGGTTTATTTAGTTAACATAATTTTTTTCCCCATAATGCTATTAAACAAAAATCAATAATGCTATGACTGTTATTTTTATTCATCTCTCTTTTAAATTGTTTATCAATTTATCTATTATAATAGGCACCCTGGGTTCTGGACGAATCTCATGTTGGATTTGATAATTCACTCAGAACAGTTACTTCGAAACAAGTGGGAAAATAGCCAGGTTGTGCACAATGGAGACATGGAAATTATTTTTATTATTCTGTGACTATTAACGTACACTGACAAAAAGTGAAATGACTGTTACATTATATTTTACTGTAAATATATATAATGTGGATTTGTTAGAACTATAAATATAATTAAATAATTAAAACAAGAAAATGGCATACATCTTTACCCGGCCTTGTACTATGTGACAGTGTACCAGTGCAACAACGTCTGAAAGTGAGATACTATAGAATGTAAAACATATTAAGTCAGAATATAGAATGAAGTTGTGATCAATGTGTGTCAAGTCTAAATGGTATACGGTACGTGTAATGTCTTACTTTACTACTAAGTTAAAAGTCATGATAAGTCCTCTGATAATTGATGCCTCGAAAACCAATGCAGAAGTGTTGGGAGTGTCTATTTCTAAAAAGGCTAAAACTGCACAAAAATAACAAAATGCCTTTTTCTCTGATATTTGTTGTTAATGATGGAATAGCATGCAAAATAAATGCTTACAAGTATACGTTGGAATTAAAGGAGATAAAGAAGAACAAATGCCCCAAAATCCAATCAATACAGCTTACAAGTAAACTGAAGTTTCAGTGTGTCTTAGTGGGTTTTTCTCTGGGTAGCGTGATGACTACAACCCCCACGTGGACAAAATTGCAGACAATAAAATGTGTTTTTAGCAAATGCAAATTGTCACACAAATCAGCCTAAAATGTAATTTCTACTTCTTTTAAGTAACCTGTAGCCAGCAATATTCAAGTCAGTGATATTTTTTGCTCCTTAAATTTAATACCTTGCCCTGTAAAGCCATACAAGCGTAACTTTTGATTTTTTAATATCTTATTTTGAAGTACATTCCCAATTTGAAGTGAATGTATTTTGTAATTCCCTAATTTTTTTAGGAAACAGGTCATCCTTGCACACATATTTTTTAGGGAAGCATGTTCATGTCTCCTTATTTATACCACTTAATTCCTGGCTGCTAACATTAATGGCAGTACCATCTGTACTCACATTCACTAATTTATTTTTCCATACTTTACAGAGGCTTTCAGCAAGCAGACGGCAAATTGCTTTAGTGATATTTTCTGGATCTACCCTTCACATTAAGAACTCTGATTAATTGCTTATGGATAGCAATACTGAAAAGAATTATTGCTTGAAAGGTGTTTGCTATTTCCTTTTTAATTTATAGGATTGGGTATTGAGTTCTGCTTGCAAGTGTTATGTACAGCAGTGTTTTTCAAGTTCTTTTCTGGAAGACCAAAGTGACTGCAGCTTTTTCCTACAACCAGTTTTCCAATCATGAAGTCATTTTACCCCTAAGTGATATACCTGTTTAATTAGCTGTTCTTTTCTCTTCTCATACTTTGTATTAAGAAACCACACAGTGAGATTTACATATGTAAGACTCTTAAGAAATATTTGTATTTCCATCATAGCTATGTAAATTTAAGTCTCATTAATTGTTTTCCTATGAATTCACCCCTTTCTGTGTAGCTTGCTCCTTTAATTATATCTTGATGATGGCAATTAATGACAGACAGAGCAGACACCAGGGCAAATGACATTGACTGCTGAAAAGCTGCAGTCACGTCATTGTAAGATGCCCTTGCATGGTCATTAGTAAACAACAGCTTAAATAACCAGTCCACCTGGAACAGCAAAAAAAAAATCATAATGATGATTATGATGATGATAATCTTAAAAAACAAGATTAAATTAGGAGAAAATACTAAATTATCCCCACATAATTTCCATAAAATTACACTACAAAATTTAGTATATTCAGTTTTATAATTTCTGAAGTAACACTAAAACACAGAAACCAGGAAATTTCATCTTGTTTATTTAAAGCAATTAAGCAGATGTTGGTTGGGACAAAAACCGGCATCCACATGTAGTTTCCAGAGCTGAACTTGAAAACCACTAATTCACAAATTTTCCTCAAAAAGTTAGTAATGTTTACCTTGTTACATAAATAACTGCATATCAATGAACCAATACAATTTTGTGGACAAAATTCTGTATATTATTATGACCACTATTGCCAGGGAAAGAAAATAATTAAAAGACTACGCAACAAATAAAATTTCAATATGACTGACAAACACAATAAGAAAGAAAATGTAGGGCATCCATCCTTTAGACAGACCAGTGTCCCAACCTTTTTTCTGTGGTGGCACATTTTTTGTAACCAAAAACATCCCAAGGGACACCCCTATTCTGCTAACTGCAAAAACATTAAATCTCACACATGTGCCGTTCGACGGAGCTGGACTACCAGAGAAGCTGGTAAAAAAGCAGCTCTGAGATCAGCGTTCACAGACACGGCACCTAGTGAGAACATTGGTTTAATCTCCCAGCTGCTTCATTCCTTTGTCTGTTCCTCTCTGTCTTAGTTACAACTTGTATGTCTACTATCCTCCAGTCCTGTGAGACTTGCTGGTGACCACACACTCCATCAGCCAGGAGACGTATCCAAAGTGCTCTAAGTGCTGGGTGTGCAACATAGGAATCGTAGAGCTGCTTTTATGCCATCTTCTCCAGGTAGTCTTGTCCTCCTCAGACAGGTCTCGAGCACCTCTCGGGTTCAGGCCCAGGTATGCTATACAATTTTTTCCATGCCACATCTGGATCACTCTCATTGTGCAACACTGCACTGCGGCACACTGGTTGAAAAACACTAAGATAGATAGACAACAGAATTTTTCAAGACAATGTAGCTGTAGCTGATTGGAAATATATTAGAAGAATAGGAGCTTCAAAGAATTTTGCTCCAAGGTCTTTATATTAAACTAGATATTAAGCCCGTTACAATAATGGGCGCTAGAATAGTAGTGCATAAACATTAGTAGGAACAGTCTATATTAAATGGCAAAGGACCGTCTGTTTTCTGTTACAGTAATACTGGCTTGTATGTGGCTGTAATATGATTCACTGTACTGTGTGCCTTTAATTTTCTCTCACAGTAATACATCTCTCCAGCAAGTATTTTAATCTGTGCTGGCGTGCAGCTGATTATTGTATGTATGGCGTCTCCCCAGCAACGGATTTTATGTGCGCGAAAGTAAACCTACTTTTAAAAGTCATCCTATTGTAATATCATGAAAATTCGTATATTTAGGAAAACACTTTACACTTTACCGGCCAAGTTTGTTAATCGCAAATCTGACATCCTCAGAGTGAACAATTGCACAGCAACAAACACTAATCCCACCTCTTTGGGGAAGCTGGTCTCCGCGTCTCAGTACCAAATTGGATTTTTCGTGCGTTATGTTTTAGGGCTTACCTCATTTACCGAAATCCGATAGGATCGGCCGCGTGATATTTTATAGGTCCTGCCCTCTCAGTCTTGTGTGATGCGTCAGGCGGCCTTTGAAGTATCGCACCGTGCCCCGCGCATGCGCACTTCACCAGAAGACACACACACACGGACACATGGACGCACACAGGGATTTTATTAAAGAGGATTACAAATAGTGGTTACAGGCATATTCAGTAAAATTTAAAATTTGCTATTGTCCATTAATATCAGCAATTAACAGAAGCATATTGAAAAAGGTATATGATATACGGTATATTAATTTTAATTTAGTTTAGTGTTTTTTTTTTAATTTCACTAGCATAATACAGAAATCCAGTAAAGCTTTCCTTTATTATTTTACAATAATACCTAAAATTATATATTTCATTTTTATCATTTTATAAGCATTGCCAGGAGAACGTGATCGATGTGCTAATGTAAATGGATGCTTGTAGATATTTAGAACATTGTTTTCATTCAAGTAGTTTTCTGGTTTATTACTGACTATAGCATGCATAAGCTTATCTCTCTATTATAAAAAAAAATCTTGGGAGGGAGACTAGGGAGATGAGACGTGATCTTCTAGGAAGACAATTTGACATCCCGCAAGAGACACTTTAATGACACGCGAGACAAGGCAGTGAGACAACATTTAAAACAAGTTCATGGACATCAAAGCAGTTGCTGGAATGCTTTTGGCAGGCAAACTTCATGTGCTCCCAGCTCTTAAAACAACAACAAGCGACAAGCAGAACATGCAGCTCGCCAGCAACAGCAAGCCAGCAGATGATCCGACTGCTTCTCCTTAACATGCCTTCACCCCCCTCCCCCCTTCACAACCCGGGCGGCAGAGACACAAAGTGGCAAAAAGACAGCTGCTGTACAGGCTTTTAAATGATCGACGCGCAGCGTGACAAGCAGAACACACAGCTCACCAGCAACAGCAACAAGCCAGTAGATGATCCGACCACTTCTCCTTAACATGCGTTCAGCCCACCCCCCCCCTCACAACGCGAGTGGCAGAAACACGAAGTGGCAAACGGACAGCCGCTGTACAGGCTTTTAAATGATCGATGCGCAGAGCGACAAACAGAACACACAGCTTGCCAGCAGCAGCAGAAAGACAGCAGCTGATCCGATGGCATCTCCTTAGCGTACTTTCAGCCCCCCCCCCCCCTTCTCAATGCGAACAGCGTTATACGTCCTGCGAGAAAGAGATTTAACCATGCCCGGGGCCAGAAATAAAGGACAAGTATTGTTTTTACAAAAGTTTTAAAGTAAAAGTGAAAATAATGTATATGTAACAATTCCCATGAAAATAACAATCTCTTTAAATTGTACATCCAGTAAACCAAACCCGGGTGTGGGCGAGAGAAGCGAGCAGGGTGGTGCCCCCTAGTACAGAACAGAAGAAAATATGTTTACAATGAATTACTGTAATTCCTTGTAGAGTTACTTTATATCCATCTGACGGTTTTTCCTTTAAAAGTCATGACTAGGTTATAGTTACTAATGGTATATAAGTAATGGTCTTCATTTCTTTCAGCATTGCTGGTAAAATAACATTAGGCCTAGGCATTCTGCCAGATTTTAATACAGCTATTACATAAAGCACATCTGATTTTCCATTTTAAAATTCATAAACACAAAGAGTGTTTTAATTTTTTCCTGAAGCATTCCATTCATTTCTTCTTTCTCAAATCTTTGCATAAAGTATTTATTTAGTTTATTTGTTAACACTTCCTCATTTCCAGTGTTTTTTTACTAATGCATGCTTGAGGTCTTAGTCTGAATTACTACTGGAAGAATATTTTTGCTATTTGCTATATCTTTCAATGTCTTATGCCTGGTTTCAGTTTTCCCTATTTCTTTTGTTTTGCACTCTTGTTGCTCCTTTTGGGAATTTGATAAAGAGTGAAATTTCATTCATATTTTTAGTAATGTGTTTCAGTTAATTATTTTATCCATTCCATTTTCTTTGTTCTTGTAAGATGAGGGGTGTTTAGTTATAAACAGGAATTTTCATGCTCTGTTCATATAAATAGTACAAGGTAGAAATGACTTATTGGACAAACACACGCATATATGAACTTGTCGTTAGTAGTGCTAGTTGCTCTTTCCCCCCTTCCTGTCAGTTGTAATCAACATGTCGGAGCAGGAGGTACACAGTAGTATTATTATTCAATTTTTGACAAATGAAGGAGTCATTCCTTCTCAGATTTATTTGAGACTTAAAAAACAGTTTGGGGATGAGTGTCTCTCTCTCTCTCTCAGTCTAGAGTGTATGATTGGTGCAAGTAATTTAGAGAGGGGGACTATCATCTCTTCGGTCTACTTAAGGAATTTTTAGGAGGGAAGGAATTCAAGTCGAATGAGGTTATTGATGCTGTGCAGGAATGGGTCAACATGCAGTCAAAAGACTTCTACTCTTCGGGGATTAAGAAGTTTCCTGAGCACTGGAACAAGTGTATTACAGTGGCAGGAGACTATACAGAAAAATAGTATGTAAGTCGTTTCATTTTATTCAATAAATAAAGCATAGCTCATAAATTCCTAATTACAGTATATTTGAACGTCCGTCGTATGTTAATATTGTGGATGAATAAGGTTACTTGTGTGGGAAAGAAGGCACCAGGCTGCACACTGGGCATCTAGAAAGTTTGGGTCCGTTCAGGATCAGAAATTAAGGATTTTAGATAGGGAGACACAGACATAAAATGGTTGAATTTCAAAGCAAAGTTAGGTGTTTTATTTACAGGAGCATGTCAAATAGTGTCAGGTGGGCTTTTTACACAGTCCTCACCACAACTGTCACAATAAACACACAGAAGCAATGTCCCAAACAAAAATAGTGCAAGTATACAATATTACAGTGAGTATGGCAAGTTGCCAAATAATAAAAAAAAATATATATGAAAAATAAATATACATACACAGAAATTGGCAGTCTTCCTCAATATAAATTCAGAGAGAAAGGTACTACACAAAAAAGACATTCCTTCCATTAGTAAGACTTAAAATATTTACAAAGATAAAAATCAGTGTATATATAAAAAGGCCTCTATTATTTAGGTTAACCACCAGGCTCTCTTTTACTTCACATGGTAAACTAAACTAAGCACTTTGTATCTTTTTTCTTACTTCAGGGGCAGGTGGCGGTAAGCCTCTAGGGAGGAACTGAACTGCATGTGAAACCACGTAGGCCTCCATGGTCACACATAGCCAGACTGCCAGTGCACAGCCACACTGAGCTGCTGAAACAAAAGTGTCGTCTTGCCTTCTTATCTGCTTATGTTCTTTTTTGGACAATCCATCCATCCATTTTCCAACCCGCTCAATCCGAACACAGGGTCACGGGGGTCTGCTGGAGCCAATCCCAGCCAACACAGGGCACAAGGCAGGAAACAATCCTGGGCAGGGTGCCAACCCACCGCAGTGTTTGGACAATGCAGATACTTAAAAGTTATTTTTTCTTTCTTTGGTAATGCCTGAGTAGGCAGATTAGATTACTACATTATTTCTCAACACATTGAATGCAAGGTAGAAGTTAAGTCTTTTCTCACAGAGCCTGTCAAGGTGCAACCTACAATATAACATGTATATCAGTATACAGCCACTACAGATGCAGCCAGTTTGCTGCAGCGTCTCGATTATCTACTATAGTGCTGCCATCTAGTGGATAAAACTGCACTTCAAGAACATTTTGCCACCCACTGAGGACAAACAGTCATCAATTACTAAATGTATTGTGTGCAACAATCGTGGACAGTGCAAAGAAATGCATTATATTTACAGCACATGTGCTTCTAAGCCTGCACTCTGCACAGTGCTGTCTATCAAGGACTCTCATTCAAATGCAGACATTTAGTTGTATTGATGGTCAAAATAAAGCATTAGCACTGCTTTGATGCTGGGTGCCGCCAGTCTGCAAAACCGAGCGGAGAAATTGCGTACGCCAGGATATGAGGTACCGTGGAAATGTGCATGGCTTTACGCCAAGTTTAGGTTTTATACATCACGATTTGAGCGTGGAAACGTTCATACGCTACATTTCTGTGCGTACGCACCGTTTATACATGAGGCCCCGGGTGTGGGAATTACCACTTGAGACTGCTCACTTTCTGATCTCAGTCTGTACACGTAAATTTTGCATCAGATTTAGGAAGCAAGGTCACTGTTAATTTGCCACTCAGTCTGCACAAAACACATTTTAATAATTACCTCTGCAGTATTTTTTGTGAAAATAAAAAGCAGCTAAACACAGTAAGTATGTATTATAGTGTTCCATATACAATGCAAGCAGAAAAAAGTGCGGCACATGTAGCCTCTTCTGCAATATACTGTGTATCCTTCCAATTTCTGTACAAGCTTTATCTGTTTCAGACACTCATACAATTTGCAATCCAAACCAGAGGCAGTACAGTAGTTCAACACAGGACACATGCATAAACTTAATTTGAAGATGGCATTTCAAATGACTGATCATGACAGACAAGAAAACGTTCTCTGTCACAACAGTGTTTGGAAGTATGAAGTAGAATAAATACATACACACACACACCTTATCTCTTTTACTATAGCATGTAAGCACTACTTACTGTGAGAGATGCAGAAAGCAAAGTCAGCAGTTTATCTGGTTGAGCTACTGTATTTCGACAGAGCCAAAAGTGAGGCTAACACATCCTCAAAACACAAACAATACTGGTAGGGGTGAAATCCACTGTTTTCAGTAACCTATGTGTTATTTTTGTCACTTCACCCTACCAGTGTGAACAAATCACTTCAAAACCTTCCAGTAAACATATAATCTCGCCTCTTTTATTTTTGTGTATATAGTGTGGTGAGTTGGTATCGCAGCTATAGGCAGAATGATTGAAAGGTTTTGAAATTAACATTCTGTTGTTTCCCTACAATGGATTGGTGCCTATTCAGAGCAGAATCCTAACTTGCTGCCAGGGCTGCAGGGTTGAGGATTCTGGCTTCAACGCTGAATTAAGTAGATATGAGAATATGTTTTGGTATCCTGCTGTTTCAATACTTACTTTTGTGGACATTTACTTGTTCAAGATTTATGCAACTGACAGAGATGCAGAGAAATTGTTTCCCAGCTTACTCTTCAAATTGCCACCACAGGCTTTACTCCTCTGAAAAAATGTGTTAAAATAGGTATAGTACTGTTGAGTACAGTAATCCCTCGCTATATCGCGCTTCGCGGCTTCACTCCATCGCGGATTTTATATGTAAGCATATTTAAATATATATCGCAGATTTTTTGCTGGTTCGCGGATTTCTGCGGACAACGGGTCTTTTAATTTCTGGTACATGCTTCCTCAGTTGGTTTGCCCAGTTGATTTCATACAAGGGACGCTATTGGCAGATGGCTGAGAAGCTACCCGGCTTACTTTTCTGTCTCTCTTGCGCTGACTTTCTCTGATCCTGACGTAGGGGGATTGAGCAGGGGGGCTGTTCGCACACCTAGACGATAAGGACGCTCGTCTAAAAATGCTGAAAGATTATCTTCACGTTGCTATCTTTTGTGCAGCTGCTTCCTGAAATGACATGCTGTATGGTGCTTCGCATACTTAAAAGCTCGAAGGGCACGTATTGATTTTTGTTTGAAAAACAAACTCTGTCTCTCTCTCTCTCTCCCTGCTCCTGACGGAGGGGGTGTGAGCTGCCGCCTTCAACAGCTTTGTGCCGCGGTGCTTCGCATACTTAAAAGCAAACAGCCCTATTGATTTGTTTGCTTTCCTCTGTCTTTCTGACAGACTCTGCTCCTGACGCGCACTCCTTTGAAGAGGAAAATATGTTTGCATTCTTTTAATTGTGAGACAGAACTGTCATCTCTGTCTTGTCATGGAGCACAGTTTAAACTTTTGAAAAAGAGACAAATGTTTGTTTGCAGTGTTTGAATAACGTTCCTGTCTCACTACAACCTCCTGTGTTTCTGCGCAAATCTGTGACCCAAGCATGACAATATAAAAATAACCATATAAACATATGGTTTCTACTTCGCGGATTTTCTTATTTCGCGGGTGGCTCTGTAATGCAACCCCCGCGATGGAGGAGGGATTACTGTACTGTGCTTTCAACAATGTAAACAGATAAGGACAATTTTAGTGGTACCCTTAACAGTTCCTTGAAAAGTTGCTGTATGCCACATCAAAAGTGATTAAATGAAAAGTAATTGTCCCATAAAATGTTAGGAAACACCAAATATTTCATTTTCCTTTTTAATTGCTTCTGTTGATAAAAATGCTGTGTCAGTATAAACTCATCAACCCCTACATCCTTTTCAAAAGGTTGCTTCCTGTATGACAGTATCTCCCATCTTGTGTTTATAACTGATGTTCCTTTTGTCCACGCATTGCACTTTGGGCTTTTTTACATTAAATTGTATTTTTCAGGTGTTTGCCTAGTTCTGAAGGCTGTCCAGGTGTTTTTGAATTCCTTTTGCTGCCTCCTCAGTGTTTGCCATCCCTCCAATGTTAGTGTCATCTACAAATTTGACAAGGTTACTAACTATACCAGAATCAAGGTCATCAATATAAATCAGAAAAAGTAATGGTCCAAGGACAGATCCGTGAGGGACTCTACTGATAACCTTGCTACATGTGGAGCATTGTCCTCTTATTTGTACTCTTTGTCTACTGCCGGTTAACCAACTAGAGATCCAGTTTCCAGTTTCAGAATTCGTTAGTATGGGACTGTATCAAGTGATTTTTGAAAGTCTAGTTAAATTATGTCATATGCTTTGTTTTTTGTCAGCTATTCCAGTTGCCTCTTCAAAAAAATCGAAACGATTGATTTGGCAGGACCTTCTTCTCATAAACCCATCTTGGCTGCTATTCAGAATATTAGTTTTCATTTAGGTAGCTTTCTAATTTACTTCTTATTATACTTTCCATAAATTTGCATGGCACAGAAGTAAGAATTCTTAGTCTGTAATTACTAGGATCTATTTTGTCCCCCTTTCTTGAAGATTGGAGCAGTCTTCAGGTACTTCCCCTTTCTGAAGTGACTGCTGAAATAGATGACATCTTTAATTTTTTTCAACACATTTGGTAAGATCCCAGGGATTTTATTAGTCTTCAACATATTAAGGACTTGAAGTACATCTGATTCTTCTACTTGAAAATCTATGAACTCAGTTTGCTTTTCCTTCTATATGAGGCATTCCACTTGTTTCTTCCTTTATAAATACTTAGGTGAAATATTTGTTCAGTTCATTTGCTATTTCCTTATCATTTTCAGTGTTTTCTCTATTGATGTCCCTAAGGTCTATTAAATACTTCTTTATTATCCTTTTACTGGAGTACTGGAACAAAAACCTGTGAAATAAAAGAGACAAGATGCACATAACATTTTGGGCCCTAAAAAGGAAAAGTGTTCAATTGGCACAAAGCAAGATAAGAAAACAGTAAGAAAATGAGGTATTTGCACTCGGTGACATATTGATGTCTTCTTCTGTGCTGGTCTTGTAACTGACAATGACTTCCAGCTTCCTTGTGCTCTTAAATGATGCTTCTGGAAAACCAGAGTGCTACTGCACTTTTATAGTTTATTTCCCTTTCTGTAATATGACATGTATTGTGCCTGAGGTTTATTTTGAACAAAGTGACCAGGAGATGAAAGGGGAGACAGACAATGTGGTCACAAGGAGAAGCAAAGGGTCAAAATCGGGAAGAAAATCAGAACCAAGTGCCCAAGGACAAAACAAAAGAAAATGTCAAAGCCAGAAACAAAGTCATAACCGAAATATCAATCCAACCACTAGGGATTACTTGAATAAGAAGTTAAGTACTGCTATAGCTTACAAAAATGTTCTGAAGAATAAATGAATACGCAATTATCACCATATTTATAACATCAGAAGTGAGACATGACAGAACTCCAAATGTCACTGAATAAATAAAATATAACGGTAAAAAAATCAACTGTCAATAGATGGTCCACCTGCCATCTCATCTTTTACTGTAAAATTGAAAATTGTCTGTAAGCTGCCCTATTTATTCCAGAGTATCCATATAAGCTGATCTATCTATTTGAGTATCCCTATATATTGAGATATATACATATATATATATATATATAGTATATACTGTATAGTCAGACTATATATGTGAATTTATAGTACTTGTAAAAGTTAGCTTTTTTTCAGTTTTATTCTCTCAGTCAAATTCACGCTCTAATCTGATCTGACCATAAATAACAGCACCAGCATAAATTCACACCCGATCTGACGCTGTTAGTTTTCACATAATATTGCATTAGTGCGATGATGTTTTCTGATTGGTGCTGTTCAGGTCATAAAATGATTTCTTCAAAATGTCACATATATTTGTCTATTTCTTTTTTTTTCCCGGAGCTGCGCTGACATCATGCACCAGAAGGCGTTAGCTTATTCAGTGTGAGCAGGGGGAAGCGGGTGGCTGGTTGCTTGTGCTACAACAAGCTTGACCTGGCAGCGATCAACGCACATGTACTGTACAAGGAATGCACGAGTCCACTGATAAAAGAAGAACATTCTTGGCTCACCTTGCAGAGGAACTTCATCATCACTTCTTACAAGAAAAGGCAATGGAAAAAGAAAAGGAGGATGCAACATCGACAAACTTCTGTTCCAAGACTGCCACTTCCCCCAGGAAAGCAAATTCAGTCAGTGTCAGGCACCCCTTCAGTGTAATAGTAACCACAGCAGAGAGAGAAGTGCGTACATTGCAACAGGTACACATGTTGTAAATGTAGGAAGGACGGCTCTTGGGTGTGTGGGAACTGTTAACATTTCAATTTGATGATTGCAACTGACCTCGCTGTACTGTTCTTTCCTCTGCATGTCCTGGAGTACAAAAGAAACACCACCATGCACCAAATTGTGGAGATTGGGCAAGATCTGAAAAAAAAAAACATGGTCACTGATTACAACTGCAAGAAGGCATGCGAATGAATATGAATAATATGAATAATGTTGCATCCGTGCCACAGTGTTTTCCGAAATGTACTATACAGGTCATAAAATGAGTTATTCCAAATATCATATACTAGCAAAATACCCGCGCTTCGCAGCAGAGAAGTAGTGTGTTAAAGAGGTTATGTAAACATATATATACATATACATATATATATATATATATACATATCTACATATACACATATCTACATATACATATATATATATACATATACACATCCACATATATATACATATATATATATATA
The DNA here is from genome assembly GCF_900747795.2 of Erpetoichthys calabaricus. NCBI lineage: Eukaryota > Metazoa > Chordata > Cladistia > Polypteriformes > Polypteridae > Erpetoichthys > Erpetoichthys calabaricus. The sequence continues at coordinate 91,021,744 of NC_041399.2, forward strand.
TATATATACACATATCAACATATATATACACATACATATACACACATTCATAAACACACACATATACATATATACATACATACATAGTGCGTTGTAACACGGGCTGTGATTGTTACATGAGAGGGAGACGACAAATCACAGCTTCCCGCTTTCTAATCAGGCCTGTGATTGGTGCTTTGACGGATGCCCAGATCCCACAGTATGTCCCCTTAGGAGAGGCGTTAGGCAAGTGTAATTGATTAGCGGTGCTGCAAGTTTAGCTTTACACCTGTTTTTAAGGCTTATTGACTGAAAGGGGCTTTCATGAAAAAACTTAGGGCTTTGCTACAGGATACACCCTCCACAAGTTAAGGAAGTAAAAATAAAGGTATATATTTCTGTTTTATTTAAAGCTTTTAAGTTTGTATGCAGGCAGTATGGTGGTGCAGTGAAAGGTGCCAGTTAGGAGACCCGGGTTCGCTTCCCTGCGTGGAGTTTGAATGTTCTCCCCGTGTCTGTCTGGGTTTCTTCCGGGTGCTCCGGTTTCCTCCCACAGTCCAAAGACATGCAGGTTAGGTGCATTGGCGATTCTAAATTGTCCCTGGTGTGTGGGTGTGTGCGCCCTGCGGTGGGCTGGCACCTTGCCCGGAGTTTGTTTCCTGCCTTGTGCCCTGTCTTGGCAGGGATTGGCTCATGTATTTAGGATATAGCGGGTTGGATAATGGATGGATGGACATTTGTATGCATAGCCCCATTTGCCCGTTTTCGTTTTTTTTCTTTCTTCAGTAATATTTCAGCAAACCCGGAGCTTGTCAGTTCAAATCCTGGTACTGACACCACTGTGTGACCCTGAGGAAGTCACTTCACCTGCCTGTGCTGCAAAAAACAAAAGTAATGTAACAAATTGTACCTTAGATGTTGCAAGTTGCTGGAATAAAGGCATAAGTCAAATAGATAAATATGTATTATACACATAGGAACTATTCATTTATTTTCAGTTAAGTCATCTGCAGCAAACCTTTATAAATGAGGGTTTCTCCTTTTTAGATAGTGCAAACTGTTTCTTCTTCATTGAGGTTTTCTCTTGGAGAGCTTTTTTCATTTCATTGAAAATTAAAGCAGCAGCTGCCAAAATATGTAGCTTTCTTATTAATTTTTCAACATTGTGTAAAATAACTATAAAGTAACATAAAAGGTTTAAATACTCGTTATCCTTTTACACTAAAATATTACTAAAGAGATACAAAAAAAGTAAAATGCATATGTTGTTTATCTTTAAGGAGATTAAATATTACTGAAGAAAAAAAAAAAACCTAAAACAGCCAAATGGGGCTATGCATACAAACTTAAAAGGTTTAAATAAAACAGAAATATATACCTTTTATTTTTACTTCCTTAACTTGTGGAGGGTGTATCTTGTAGCAAAGCCCTAAGTTTTTTCATGAAAGCCCGTTTCAGTCAATAAGTCTTAAAAAGAGGTGTAAAGATATTGACAATAAGCTAAGCAAACCCACCAAGACATGCAATCGTTTAAATCAAGGCGCGAGTCGAAAAACACCATCCGATACTATTAGTTAACGATTAACACATTTCTATATGTATTGTAAGCATACAATACAACTGATAATATGTTGCGCTTATTTATCTGGTGTACCGACATTTTTGCGCGTTTAACGGCTGAAATCTAACGTGGTTTGTGCCCTTCAGAATGAAAACAGTTTGCATTTAACATTTTAATAAAAAGCGAGCTTTTAAGTCTGAGAAATCACTCCGTAAATGCACACGTTTAATTCTTTATCACTTCAAACAACTGAACAATCCAGAACATTTCAGGCATACATCCAGCATTCAAACTATGTATAAAAAGCACAACTGTTAAAGGAATTCAGCATTTCTTAATTGAAAATGTTCCTTTAATCCTCAGCATGTCTCAATGAGTCGTTCTGGTGGTTTTACTTGACATTTTGATATTCTGGTTAATTGTGTTTGCAGTTGAGATGTTCTTTCCTGATTTATACTTGTTTTCTCGTTAATATTTGTTTCGCTGGTGTTAGTGTTCTGATTAGAGGTTATTGGTCCTTTGATGTCTTGACGGTTTCTTCTTAGAACAGCTCCTATTACGCAATTCCGTCACATACTGGTCTATTGTTTCTCCGCTTTTCTAGAAACATGTAAAAAAACTTGTGCCGCTCAAACATCACATTGCGCTTTGGGTTGCAATACGTTTCGAATTTTTCAACTATTTTGTTCAATTTCATATTGTCTCCATCTTCTTCAAACTGAAAATTGTTATACACCTCTAGCGCCTTTTCGCCAATTACATGTAGAAGCATAGACGCTTTCATTTTGTCACTTTTCCTATCTGCTTCAATCGCAGCAAGATACAACTCGAATCTCTGTTTAAATCTTTTCCAATTTTCAGCTACATTTCCCTTTAACTGGAGAGTTGGTGGGGGCTGTAATCCTAACATATTTTTTTTTCTCTTTTGCTAGAACGTCTTAGCGCTTTCTGATCACGTTTTCGGGTTACTCACAGACACGCGACTCGTTCAAAAGCTGAACCTCTTCTTCAGATTCCTCTTCCAATCCTCCACTTCTGACGCCATGTAGTGATCTTGTTAGGTTCGTAGTTTAATCAATACACAGGATTGAAAGATATAATAACTTTTTAATAGACAGACTTTAGAGACATTTACTGTACAAGTTACTAATCGTTCTTTAGTTCACACCCATTCTCCAACTTGCATCGGCATTCACAGGCATTACTAATCATTCTGTAAGTATCCCTTAATAGACCTTACTAATCAACTATCATTACAAAATCCAACGTGGTTTGTGCCCTTCAGAATGAAAACAGTTAGCATTTACCTTCTTAATAAAAGGCGAGCTTTTAAGCCTGAGAAATCACCCCGTAAATGCTCACATTTAATTGCACATGTGTTAATATGTATGCTTACACGGTATTAAAAGACATTCAAAAATTAACGTCATTTACCTTTGTTCCCGCGTTTGAGAAAAGGCGAGCCTTTAAGCCTGAGAAATCACCCCGTAAATGCACACGTTTAATTGCACATGTGTTAATATGTATGCTTACACAGTATTAAAAGACACTCAAAAATTAACGTCATTTACCTTCGTTCCCGCGTTTGACTCGTGCTGTAAATCTCTTCCTTGTTTTTAGTTCAAGTGATTACGTAGGAGGCGTGATGATGCGATACGTGACTCAGCCTACTCTATTACAGTATATGGACAAAAAACAGGTTCCAGTTATGACCATTACACGTAGAATTTCGAAATGAAACCTGCCTAATTTTTGTAAGTAAGCTGTAAGGAATGATCCTGCCAAATTTCAGCCTTCTACCTACACGGGAAGTTGGAGAATTAGAGATGAGTCAGTCAGTGAGGGCTTTGCCTTTTATTAGTATAGATACCTATGTCTTTTTTTTTTTTGTAAGTGTGGCTTTGACATCATGGACCATAAGGTGCATACTAATTCAGTGTGAGCAGGAGCACTCAATAAAACTGAATAAAAAAAATTCAATTGACAGTGAGTTACGAAGAAGGCAGATTTACCAGCGTTTGTGTGTCAGCTTTTATCCCTCCAGATTAGAGAAATTCCAGTTCCATTGTTTCAAAACACCACTCACATCTACAGTTATTTCCAGTTTCAAATAAAAAATAACCCAGTCAGATCTGGGGCGGGGGATGGGTGTTGTATCGTGATCTTGACTGAGAAAATAAAAGTAAAAAAAAAAAAAGATAACTTTTACAAATACTATAAATTTTCACCGGCTGTTACAAAAACAAATCAAATGTATGTTTTTATTGTATACTATTAACAATAAGAGCAGCTCACTACTCAAAACGGTAAATTTGCAGGGGTGCTGGTTTTGAACTCAAGACCTCTGGATTATAACTCAGCAGTTCTTACCGCTGCACCATGGAAGCTGTCATATTGCACTTGTACCTTTTGTGAAAGTGTTTATTTGATATTTGGCCATCATCCTTCACACACTATACAGTTCATGTCTACATTTTGTCATTTATTACTAAAACATGAAAAATGTTTCTGTTTTAACGATGTGTTTACATAGATTGTTGTAGACACAGAACACATGAAACTATTTCCCCTCTAAAACTCCAGCAATTCACTCCCAGATGATCAAGGCTTGAACTGGGAGAACTTCTTGCCCATTCTGCAGCGGTGGGGGGGATGGTATAGCAGGGTGCTTGCTGCTAGGGCTTATCGACACATTTACAAGACAAAAGATGCCGACGGAAAGGTGCAAAGGGATTTAAGGTGGGCCAGGCATACAAGTTTTTTTGTATGCTCTGGTAATTCTAGTGTTAAAGGAGTGGATGGATGAGAACTACTTGTCTTTAAACACCAATAAAACAAAGATGTTAATTATTGGAGGGAATGATTCTGATTGCAGCAATATTTTGTCATAATTTAACTCAGTTGGAATCACCACTAATTTTACTGAATCAGCCTGCAATCTAGGAGCACATATTACAAAGTTGTCTAAATCATATTTCTTCCACTGCGGTGGGTTTCGGATTCAGCGGGTAGGAAAATGGATGGATGGATAGATATTTCTTCCATCTCAAAAATGGTGGGAAATTAAGGCATTTTCTAAATACGTGGGCTTCTGAGAAATTAATTCATGCATTTATTTATAGTAGGATTGACTACTGCAATTCGGTGCTCACTGGATGTTCAAACTGTTGCTTTATACAGCTTTCTGTTAATCCAAAATGTTGCTGCAAGAATTACTACAAGAACAAGAAAATATGAACACATAACACCAGTTCTTAAATTTTTACTCTGGCTCCCAGTTAAGTTTAGGGAAGATTTCAAAATTCTTTTACCATATAAAGCATTAAATGGCCAAGGTCCAGCTTACTTATCTGAACGTATCATGACTTATGAACCAGAATGCACATTAAGATGTCAACATGCCAGTCTGTTTATGACTCAAAGGATTAATAAAATAACAGTGTGAAGTTGTGCTTTTAGTTACAGGGCCCCTAAACTGTGGAATGGTGTGCCTGCTAGTATAAGAGATGTCCCTTTGGTCTCTGCTTTCAAATTCTGGCTAAAGATTCACCACTTCAGTTTAGCATATCCTGACTAAAGCTGCTGATTAACTGGACATACTGCATCTCTGTTGTTAGTCATTAGCACTAAAATATAAGTAATATGAAGTTATAATTTGTTACTAACATTAACCTATTCTATTTCTCTTCTTGTTATACAAATATGGCACTTGGTGCCACTGCCCTATTGCCAAGTTGTTTTTCCTGCCTGAGGTAAAGTCATCTGTGATGGAGGATCAAAGGAATTGACGGGTATAGGGATCCTTCCTTTGGAATGGCTGATCCAGCACTGACTCAGCTGTGGAGTGGCCAATATGGGGAGGCAGCTTGATGGCCGAGGTCTCCAGGACTCTGAACAAATCCTAATCGTATTATGTAATATCATCTACTGTTGAACTCTGCTCTATATATATATATATATTATATTATATTATATTGTATTGAGGATTACTTGTGATCTGTTCTGTTGTATTGTATTTATCCCCTTTTATTGACACTTACAACAGGACCATCCTATCTGGAAAGGGGTCTTGAACTGTCTTTCCATGGTTTCTTCCATTTTTTTCCTACAAGGATTTTGTGGGAGTTTTTCCTTGTCTTCATAGAGAATCAAAGTTGCCCATTGCGGCACTCCTTGTGTGATTTTGGGCTATACAAAAATAAATTGTATTGTATTGTATATCTATTAGAGAGGCAAGTGGCTAGTCTTGATGAAGACTCAGAGAGCATTTCAACAAAAAATAAAAATATTCACCTTTCAAAGATTCTAAGGAAGGTGGGAAATTGATCTTTCAATTGGCCTTTCAGGAAAGGAGTGGAACACAACCATACATACTGCAGAACACACGCTAGTTCTATATGCACCAAATATTCAATAATTCAACTAAAGGTCTTCCACTGATCACATTTATCTCATTTAAATTTGTTCAAAATGTACCCAGGGCAAGATCCAACTTTTCAATGCTTTCACAAAGCTCCAGCTTTACTGTGTAGCAAGTTCCTCTTAAAGTAGGATGAGTGAGCACAGCACACACGAAAATCTCGTAATCTTAGGAAAAACTAATATTATCAGGAATGGAACCAGACAGAACCTAATCCCTAATTTGATCCCCTCAGCTGGAGATGTCCTTTAAGAATTTACAAAAGGAAATAACCACCCCAACACTTAAATTATTTAAACAAAGAAGAATATAAATTATAATCAATCAAACAAAACTATAAATACCCTTTAAGCAGTCCTCCCCAAATCCGGAACAACTAAACAAACACTAATTAATATGCCCATCCCCTTGAACCCTTTTATAATACACTCCCCAGAAAACAGCAAAACAGAAAAGAAAGAAAGAAAGAAAGAAAGAAAGAAAGAAAGAAAGAAAGAAAGAAAGAAAGAAAGAAAGAAAGAAAGAAAGAAAGAAAGAAAAGGAAATATCATATATTTATAGACAGCACAAATAGATTCACAGCACATGCATATATATACATATATATACAAATATAAATTAGACACACATGCTCCCCACACGTTCCCCAGTCCCTTTTATATTAACTTTGTTTTAAGTTTGTAATCCAACCAGCCTGAGATGTCCGCCAATAAATCCAGAGTACAAGCCAAATATATTCCACTGACTCATTATAAATATATATAAAAGAAGCGATCTCACCAGCCTGGCGACGACTCTTTTGTAGAATGTTGGAAGTCCGCCTCACCCGGGTGTATCGGCGTTAACGTCCGTTCATGACAGATGCCAGCATCAAAAATACAAAGTAAAGCCGTACGCTCCAAAGACCATTCCTGGTTCGCCAGTACTCTCTTTTTCCATGCGCCCGAACCGTTCTTGTTACGGAGCCTTATTTCCTTTACCAATAGCTTCCTTTTTATATTCACCTTCCCAGCTCTTTCTCCTTTTGAAGTCAGTTCTCCTTACGACATACAACGCATTAGGCAAGGACCCACAGGCATGGTTTGGACCCCTGCTCTCCTTAAAGAGATATCACTAAGACAATCATTCCCTTGGACATGAACTCTAAAGGGAGCAAGCGGCAGAAACAGATAAAAGCACATAAAATATGTGACAACTGTTACAACTGTGCCATATGTTCTGGAATGCAATACAGTAATCCCTCCTCCATCGCGGGGGTTGCATTCCAGAACCCCCCGCGAAAGGCGAAAATCCGCGAAGTAGAAACCATATGTTTATATGGTTATTTTTATATTGTCATGCTTGGGTCACAGATTTGCACAGAAACACAGGAGGTTGTGGAGAGGCAGGAGCTTTATTCAAACACTACAAACAAACATTTGTCTCTTTTTCAAAAGTTTAAACTGTGCTCCATGACAAGACAGAGATGACAGTTCCGTCTCACAATTAAAAGAATGCAAACATATCTTCCTCTTCAAAGAAGTGCGCATCAGGAGCAGAGAATGTCAGAGAGAGAGAGAAAAAAGCAAACAAAAATCAATAGGGCTTTTTGGCTTTTAAGTATGCGAAGCACCGCCGGACAAAGCAGCCTTTTAGCATTTTTTAGAGGAGCGTCCGTATCCTCTAGCCAGTCTACGAACAGCCCCTCTGCTCATACCCCCTCCATCAGGAGCAGAGAATGTCAGAGAGAGTGAGAGAGACAGAGAAAAACAAACAATCAAAAATCAATACGTACCCTTTGAGCTTTTAAGTATGCGAAGCACCGTGCGAGAAGCATGTCGCTTGACAAAGCAGCTGCACAGAAGACAGCAATGTGAAGATAATCTTTCAGCATTTTTAGACGAGTGTCCGTATTGTCTAGGGGTGCGAACTGCCCCCCTGCTCACACCCCCTCCGTCAGGAGCAGAGAATGTCAGAGCAAGAGAGAGAGAGAAAAACAATCAAAAATCAATACGTGCTGTTTGATCTTTCAAGTATGCGAAGCACCCTGCGGGAAGCATATCGCTTGACAAAACAGCCACATGTAAGCCCAGCAAGGAAGAGAGCAATGTGAAGGTAATCTTTCAGCGTTTTTTGAGGAGCGGCCATATCCTCTAGGGGTGCGAACAGCCCCCGTGCTCACAATATATTTGAGAGAGTTTTATTTAATACGTAATACGCGCTCTGGTTGGGTAGCTTCTCAGCCATCTGCCAATAGCGTCCCTTGTATGAAATTAACTGGGCAAACCAACTGAGGAAGCATGTACCAGAAATTAAAAGACCCATTGTCCGCAGAAATCCGCGAACCAGTAAAGAATCCGCGATATATATTTAAATATGCTTACATATAAAATCCGCGATAGAGTGAAGCCGCGAAAGTCGAAGTGCGATATAGTGAGGGATTACTGTAATGAATCTAATTTAAAATCTTCATGCACTTATCATACAGCCTCAATGTTATAACCAATTAACACCGATATTTGCTGTACTCACTGGTGGCATTAAAGCAACAGCGTCAGATCGGGGGTGTGTGTGTGTGTGTGTGTGTGTGTGTGTGAGGGAGATATTACTTATTCAGATCAAATGTATGTTTTTATTACATAATATCAGTACTCAAAATGGTAAATTGGAGGCCCCAGGAATCAAACCCACAAACTCTTGATTAGGAGACAGCGGTTGTTAATGCTGCACCAACCAAATGGACATATCTGCCTTGTACCCTAAGCCAACTTCTTTTTCTTTGGTTGTATTCTTGAATAAAAGCGCACTTGTTCTGTTATATTTGTACCTTCTGTGAAAATGTTTATCGATGCGCCGAGCGCGACATTCAATGAAATTATTTATTGCAGCAGTATTGTCTCTTTCAAACATACTAACCCCCAATTCCTACCCAATCACCACACAATCAGCTCTGTAATAGATGTCAAGCCATCTGTAAGCTTAGAATGCAGATTCTTCAAAACTTTTAAGGAACATTGAAATATCTTCGTAGTACATGTTTAATTATTCTATCCTGCTACCCATCCAGTGTCGCGCCAGTCCCAGCAAGAATACAGCACAAGGCAGGAACAATCCCCGAACAGGGCGCCAGATTGTCGCTAGTGCTGTGACACTGTGTCCTCACATGTTTAATTATTAACAACATAGATTATTTAAATGATGCTAAAATTGTATCTATCTATCTATCTATCTATCTATAAATATATATATATATATATATATATATATATATATACACACGCTTTATAAAGTGGCTCGGGTTGTGCAATATTATAACTATATTGCAAGTTTACAATGAGGTATTTGTACTTATAAGTACACACAGTTCTATAAGGAGCACTTGATGGACTGATTGAATGCGTTTAGAGCTCTTGGGATGAAAATATTTTCTAAACCGTGAGGTCCCAACAGGAAAGGCTTTGAAGCATTTGCTGTATACCGATAATTCTCTTTCTGATCAGCTGCTTGAGAGCTGTGATTCCACACTCAGATACAGTGGGATAAATACTTGAGAGTAACAACGCTAAAGCAGCTAAGGTATTTGGAGTAGTTTGCCCATTCCTTGGACCATTACATTGTTACATTAATTACAATCAGATGCCTTAAACTAATAAACAATATGCGGTTAATTTCAGTGTATTTGATAAAGCTGTCAGGGAGGCGGATCTAAAAAAGTAAGGGAAACCACACTGGAACAAAAGCACTGCTTTGACGCTGGATGCCGCCAGTTTGCAAAACAGAGCGGAGAACTTGTGTACGCTAAGGATTTAGCTGGCGTGAAAATGTGCGTGGCCTTACACCAAGTTTAGTTTTTATACATTGCGATGTGAATGTGGAAACAGGCGTACGCGACATTTTTGTGCGTATGCACCATTTATATATGAGGCCCCAAAACTGCAAAATTTTCTATAGTCGGATATCGGCACTGAACATTTCAATAGTGCCATAATGGCAAGCAAAAACCCTATTACTACCCGTGCTACTTTTAGTGATGGGTTGCTACTAACACCATTATGGAGTATGCTGTGAAATCTACAACTCTACCACCAAAGATCGAAGGATTGACCAAAATCTTGGATTTATCTGCTATTCACAAACCACTGACACACAGTCTGTAAGGTATGTTTTGGGTCCCATTGGTTCAACAGACAGAGTATGTGGCCAGAATGTGGGATATCAAAATATGCAATTTTCACATTCTGGTAATAACTTAATTGATGACAGTTTAAATTTAAGATTCAGAGACTGAAAAAACACAAATTCAATATGTTCAAAAAATTAGCAAAACTGATGCGGCAGCACTTTCTAAATATACAAATTACTAGAACACCAAAAACGGTGATCTGTTTACTGTTATATAATGTATAAAAAAGTAGGTTATAAAGGATATTCATCTTAACAGTGTTGATTATTCCTGCTAATGTGAGATGGAGGGTAGACCATCTATTCGCATCTTGTTTAATTTTTTTTCATGCAGACAGCAAAATTTTGATGGAAAAGAGCTTTATATTTACTTGTGATATTCCCCCCTAGATATTTAAACTGATCTGCTAACATAAATGTGAAGGTGTCGAGTCTAGTATGGTGTGCTAGAATTCACTGGAAAAAGCACACTTTAATTCAAATAATTTTTTTGAAAATCTGCCAGTGCTTTTAGGACTGTTGGCACTGAATTTTGTGGGTCAGATATACAACATATAGTACCATATCATCTACATATATTGATATTTTCTGTTCAAGTCCTTCTATGAAAATCCCCTATATCTCTGTTGCATTTCAAAAGTAATCAGCCAATGGCTCAATGATGGTTGCAAAGAGCAATGGTGATAGGGGACATCCTTGTCAAGTACCGCGTTCTAGTTTGAAGTAATCTGAAGTAATGTTTTAATATGAACTGAGGCTTCTGGACTATAATAGAGTAGTTCGATCCATTCACATATATTTGGGCCAAACCCAGATTTCTGCAATGTGGTGAATAGGTAGTCCCATTCAATCATGTCAAATGCTTTTTCAGCATCCAAAGACAGTAAGATCTCTGGGGTGTTAGATTTAATGGGTGAATATATTATATTTCATAAACATCAAAGATTAGAAGGTAAGTGTCTGCTTTTAATAAATGCAGTTTTGGTCTTGTGATATTACAGAATGAACCACTTTCTCAATCCTTCTAGCTATAACTTTGGAGAGTATCTTAACATTGTTATTCAGGAGTGAGATTGGCCTGATGCGCATTATAATAAATCCTTATTTTTCTTAGGAAAGACAGAAATGAATGCTTGTCAAAAAGTTTGAGATAGAATTCTATTGTCTTTAGCTTCTATAAACATTGCTAATAACAGTGGAGCTAACTTATTTGAATTTTTTTAATGGAATTCCACTGGGTAGCCATCAGGTCCATCTGCTTTCCCACTTTGAAGTAAGTTTACTGCATCTAGTAATTCTGAGAGTGTAATGATTCTTGCAGTAGCATTTTGAATCAACTGAAAGCTGCATAAAGAATGATTTAAACAGTGAGTGAAAAACCTGTTGCGTAAGTCAATACTACTAGAAATAAATGCTTGAATTAATTTCTCATTATCCTGCAAATTTAGAAAATATCTTAATTTTACAACATTTTTAAGATGGAGAAACATGTTTTGGTTAGTTTTTTAGTGTGTGTTTTAAACAACGTGTTAGTGTCAAAGACAATGCCTAAATTGCATGCTGTTTCAGTAAAACTAATTGTTATTTCAAAAGATCTAAAAAAAGTGACTGTGGCACCTCTACATGATAACCATCTTTTTCTCAAACTTATACAGCTTTTAATGTTTGCAAAATGTATGGAATTAAATCATTAAGGGATTTGTATATAAATAATGTCTTGGCATCCTATGAACAATTACACTCTAAATTTAGTTTCCCATCAACACAATTTTTCCACTTTCTCTAAATTAGAAACTTTGCTAAACAAAATCTGCCCAATTTCCGTCACCTCCCACCTATTTCTACACCAGAACAGATACTGATTAGTCTTGAAGACTCAGACAGCATTTCTGTAATATATAAAACCATTTTAACGTCCTTTCCTTTTAAAGATTCCAAAATACAATGGGAAAAGGATCTCTTACTCAACATTGCACAGAATTCACTCAAGCTCCATATGCACAAAGCATTTAATTATTCAACTTAAAATTGTTTATCAAGCACATCTGTCTCAATTAAAATTGTCCAAAATGTTTCCAGGGCAAGATCCAACCTGCGAATGTTGCAGTCAAGCTCCAGCCTCAGTAGGCCACATGTTTCAGGCGTGTGCCAAATTAATATTATTCTGGACAAAAATTTTTAACTGCCTATCAGACAGCCTTGATGTCACGATCACTTCTAATCCATTAACACTAGAATTACCAGAGCCTACGAAAAAACTCGTAAATCCGTCCCACCTTAAATCGCGTCTTAAAGCCGTTTGCACCTCTCCGCCAGAGTCCTTTGTCATCTAAATGTGATGATAAACAAAAGCTACTAGCAGCCAGCTATTCCATCCCCCCACCGACTTAGAATGAACTCGTAGCTCATGCCTTGCCTTGATTTGATTATTTGGGATTGAAGTGGAGTTTTACAGTGGAAATAATTTGAGCGTTATTTGGAATACACGCATTTCATGTGTGTTCCGTTTCTACAGTATAGTAGTCTGTGCAAACACATTTTTAAAACAGAAACGTTTTTCATATTCTAATAGTAAATGACAAAATGTAGGCATAAACTATATAACGTATGAAGCCTGAAATCCATATATCAAAGAAACACTTTCACAAAAGGCCGGTGTAACTTATGATACTGGTAAAGGTTAGCTTTTTTTTTTTTTTTTTTAATTCCCTTTTCATTCTCGCAGTCGATGCATACTAACGCCCCCCCCCCCCCCCCAAAAGGGTTCTGACACATAAACGCTGGCGAAGCTGCCTTCCTTCGTATCTCACCGTCACTTGATTTTCTTTTTATTCAGTGTTATTGAGTGTTCCTGCCAGTCCCCACATGTTGCTGTATGCTGTTTCTTTTGTACTCCAGGACATGCAGAGGAGAGAATGATTTCACATTATTTATGCTGTTTTCACATAAAGACTGCAGAATACTCGTGACTGCATTCTTGTACCAATAACAACAACAACAACAACATTTGTTTATATAGCACATTTTCATACAAAAAGTAGCTCAAAGTGCTTTACATAATGAAGAGAAGAAAAATAAAAGACAAAATAAGAAATTAAAATAAGACAATATTAATTAACATAGAAAGGAGTAAGGTCCGATGGCCAGGGTGGACAGAAAAAACAAAAAAAAACTCCAGAAGGCTGGAGAAAAAAATAAAATCTGTAGGGGTTCCAGGCCACGAGACCGCCCAGTCCCCTTTGGGCATTCTACCTAACATAAATGAAATAGTCCTCTTTGTAGTTCGGGTTTTTCACGGAGTCACTTGATGCTGATGGTCATACAGACTTCTGGCTTTTAATCCATCCATCATTGTTGGAACATCATGGTGCTTTGGGTAGATGGTGGTGGCGCACGCCACCACCAACAGGACACCGGAAAAGGAAACAGAAGAGAGAGTAGGGGTTAGTACAGATTTTGAATGAATAGTTATTATAATGAATTAGATATACAGAGTATCAGGATTAAATTACAGTGAAGTGATGAGAAGGCCATGGTAAAATAATGTGTTTTCAGTAGTTTTTTAAAGTGCTCCACTGTATTAGCCTGGCGAATTCCTACTGGCAGGCTATTCCAGATTTTAGGTGCATAACAGCAGAAGGCCGCCTCACCACTTCTTTTAAGTTTTGCTCTTGGAATTCTAAGGAGACACTCAGTTGAGGATCTGAGGTTACGATTTGGAATATAAGGTGTCAGACATTGCGATATACAAGCCGGGGTGAGATTATTTAGAGCTTTATAAACCATAAGCAGAATTTTAAAGTCAATTCTGAATGACACAGGTAACCAGTGTAGTGACATCAAAACTGGAGAAATGTGTTCGGATTTTCTTTTCCTGGTAAGGATTCTAGCAGCTGCATTCTGCACTAGTTGCAAACGATTGATGTCTTTTTTGGGTAGTCCTGAGAGGAGTGCGTTACAGTAATCTAGCCGACTGAAAACAAATGCATGAACTAATTTCTCTGCATCTTTCGATGATATAAGAGGTCTAACTTTTGCTATGTTTCTTAGGTGAAAAAATGCTGTCCTAGTGATCTGATTAATATGCGATTTAAAATTCAGATTACAATCAACGGTTACCCCTAAGCTTTTTACCTCCGATTTGACTTTTAATCCTAATGCATCCAGTTTATTTCTAATAGCCTCATTGTATCCATTATTGCCAATCACTAAGATTTGGTTTTTTTCTTTATTTAATTTGAGAAAGTTACTATTCATCCATTCTGAGATACAAGTTAGACATTGTGTTAGCGAATCAAAAGATTTGGGGTCATCAGGTGCTATTGATAAATACAGCTGTGTGTCATCAGCATAGCTGTGGTAGCTCACGTTGTGCCCTGAGATAATCTGACCTAATGGAAGTATGTAGATGCAATGCACTTTTTCCATCACCTTTTCCTGTAAGAAGCAATGTACTCACTTCTCTCTATGCTGTGGTTTCTATTACACACCTGAAAGAGACAATATATGTGAAAACTTCATCGCACTAATGCAATATTATTTGAAAACGAACAGCGTCAGATCAGGTGTAAAAATTTTATGTGAGATACGAAGAAGGCAGCTTCGCCAGCGTTTATGTGTCAGAACCCTTTGGGGGGGGGGGGGGGGGGGGGGGGGCGTTAGTATGCATCGACTGCGAGAATGAAAAGTGAATTAAAAAAAAAAAGCTAACCTTTACCAGTATCTCACATAAAATTTTCACACCTGATCTGATGCTGTTCGTTTTCAAATAATATTGCATTAGTGCGATGAAGTTTTCACATATATTGTCTCTTTCAGGTGTGTAATAGAAACCACAGCATAGAGAGAAGTGAGTACATTGCTTCTTACAGGAAAAGGTGATGGAAAAAGTGCATTGGTACGAGAATGCAGTCACGAGTATACTGCAGTCTTTATGTGAAAACAGCATAAATAATGTGAAATCATTCTCTCCTCTGCATGTCCTGGAGTACAAAAGAAACAGCATACAGCAACATGTGGGGACTGGCAGGAACACTCAATAACACTGAATAAAAAGAAAATCAAGTGACGGTGAGATACGAAGGAAGGCAGCTTCGCCAGCGTTTATGTGTCAGAACCCTTTTGGGGGGGGGGGGGCGTTAGTATGCATCGACTGCGAAAAAGAAAAGTGAATTAAAAAAAAAAAAAAAAAAAGCTAACCTTTACCAGTATCATAAGTTACACCGGCTGTTACAGACTGAAATGAAATTTATGTTGTTATTCTAAAATTGTAAGAATAAGAACAGTTTACTTCTCGAAGTGGAGCTGTGCGGGATCGAACTCGCCACCCTCTGATCCCCAGTCAGGAGCTGATACCATTACGCCACCAGTAGTAAGAGTGTCAATGTGGCATGCTAACGCGGCTTTTTTTTTTGTGCAGTTATATTTTTGAAGAAAAGCGCACGTGTTCTCTTATTTGTACCTTTTGTGAAAGTGTTTCTTTGATATATGGACTTCAGGCTTCATACGTTATATAGTTTATGCCTACATTTTGTCATTTACTATTAGAATATGAAAAACGTTTCTGTTTTAAAAATGTGTTTGCACAGCCTACTATAGAAATGGAACACACATGAAATGCGTGTATTCCAAATAACGCTCGAATTATTTCCACTGTAAAACTCCACTTCAATCCCAAATAATCAAATCAAGGCAAGGCATGAGCTAGGAGTTCATTCTAAGTCGGTGGGGGGATGGAATAGCTGGCTGCTAGTAGCTTTTGTTTATCAGCACATTTAGATGACAAAAGACTCTGGCGGAGATGTGCAAACGGCTTTAAGACACGATTTAAGGTGGGACGGATTTACGAGTTTTTTCGTAGGCTCTGGTAATTCTAGTGTTAATAGCTGTGTTTGGTGTACAGTAATCCCTCCTCCATCGTGGGGGTTGCGTTCCAGAGCCACCTGTGAAATAAGAAAATCCGCGAAGTAGAAACCATATGTTTATATGGTTATTTTTATATTGTCATGCTTGGGTCACAGATTTGCACAGAAACACAGGAGGTTGTAGAGAGACAGGAACTTTATTCAAACACTGTAAACAAACATTTGTCTCTTTTTCAAAAGTTTAAACTGTGCTCCATGACAAGACAGAGATGACAGCTCTGTCTCACAATTAAAAGAATGCAAACATATCTTCCTCTTCAAAGGAGTGCGCGTCAGGAGCAGATAATGTCAGAGAGATAGAGAAAAGCAAACAAATCAATAGGGCTGTTTGGCTTTTAAGTATGCGAAGCACCACGGCACAAAGCTGTTGAAGGCGGCAGCTCACACCCCCTCTGTCAGGAGCAGAGAAAGAGAGAGAGAGAGAGAGAGAGAGATAGAGAGAGACAGAGAAAAACAATCGAAAACCAATACGTGCCCTTCGAGCTTTTAAGTATGCGAAGCACCGTGCAGCATGTCGCTTCAGGAAGCAGCTGCACAGAAGGTAGCAACGTGAAGATAATCTTTCAGCATTTTTAGACGAGCGTCCGTATCGTCTAGGTGTGCGAACAGCCCCCCTGCTCAATCCCCCTACGTCAGGATCAGAGAAAGTCAGCGCAAGAGAGAGAGAGAGAAAAGTAAGTTGGGTAGCTTCTCAGCCATCTGCCAATAGCGTCCCTTGTATGAAATCAACTGGGCAAACCAACTGAGGAAGCATGTACCAGAAATTAAAAGACCCATTGTCTGCAGAAATCCGTGAACCAGCAAAAAATCTGCGATATATATTTAAATATGCTTACATATAAAATCCGCGATGGAGTGAAGCCGCGAAAGGCGAAGCGCGATATAGCGAGGGACTACTGTACTCCTGAGTACTGAACACTGATTCCTGCAGAACTCTGTGTAAAACATAGGAGTATAATTAACTCTAAGCATGTTTCTGTACATACTAAATTCAATTTGATCAATAAGAACTAAACCATCCAAGGACAGTGCCTGACAACACAATGTAATTTTCCAGCCGATTAATATAATTAAATGGTCAAGAGTATTAATACAATAATTACCGAAGCCTATGAAGAAACTCGTAATCAGGGCCCACCTTAAATTCCTTCACACCTCTCCGTCAGTGTCTTTTGTGTTGTAAATGTGTTGATCAGCGCAAGCAGCCTGCTATCCCTTACCCCCCCAACCAAAAGTGGCAACTCAATTCACAAAGAAGGTTCTCAGTTCTCAGTGTTTACCTTGGAGTGAAGTACTTGGAGTTGTAGAGGTTAAATAATATATCATCATTTGGAATACATACATTTTATGTGTGTTCCATGTCTGTAACAATCTATGTAATCTTTGACAAAATGTAGACCTGAAGTGTATAATGTATGAAGCCTGAAGTCCAAATATCAAATAAACACTTTCACAAAAGGTAAAAGTATAACAAAACAAGTGCACTTTTATTCAAGAATATAACCGAAAAAAAAAAAGGTTAGGGTAGGCTATTGACACGACAGCTTGCGTGGTGCAGCAGTAGGAACTGCTGACTCCTAATCAAGAGGTTACTGGTTCAATAAAAGATAATAAAAAGAAGAGTGTTCATGGCTGTGCTGTGCTTAAATCTAACAAATAATTACTGTGGAATTTACTTCATTAGAAGATATCAGAATGTCATTTACAGCACGTGTTAGTGCTGTTTCTGTACTATGACCAATGCCAGACTGGATATTGTGATGTGTAAGATGAGACTGCCCCTCCTTTAATCGCCACCTTATCGTGGTGGAGGGGTTTGCGTGTCCCAATGATCCTAGGAGCTCTGTTGTCCAGGGCTTTATGCCCCTGGTAGGGCCACCCAAGGCAAACTGGTCCTAGGTGAGGGATGAGACAAAGAGCGGTTAAAACAAACCTCTTATGATGGAAAACAATTTTGGACGGCGTTTTCCCTTGCCCGGACGCGGGTCACCGGGGCCCCACTCTGGAGCCAGGCCTGGAGGTGGGGCTCGATGGCGAGCGCCTGGTGGCCGGGCTTGCACCCATGGGGCTCGGCCGGGCATAGCCCGAAGAGGCAACGTGGGTCCCCCTTCCCATGGGCTCACCACCTATGGGAGGGGCCAAGGAGGTCGGGTGCAGTGTGAGTTGGGTGGTGGCCGAAGGTGGGGACCTTGGCGGTCCGATCCTCGGCTACAGAAGCTGGCTCTTGGGACGTGGAATGTCACCTCTCTGAAGGGGAAGGAGCCTGAGCTAGTGCGCGAAGTTGAGAGGTTCCGGCTAGATATAGTCAGACTCACCTCGACGCACAGCTTGGACTCTGGAACCAATCTCCTTGAGAGGGGCTGGACTCTGTAACACTCTGGAGTTGCCCCCGGTGAGAGGCAGCGAGCGGGTGTGGGTATACTTATTGCCCCCCGACTTGGAGCCTGTACATTGGGGTTTACCCCGGTGGACGAGAGGGTAGCCTCCCTTCGCCTTCGGGTGGGGGGACGGGTCCTAACTGTTGTTTGTGCGTATGCACCGAACAGCAGTTCGGAGTACCCACCCTTTTTGGAGTCTCTG
Organism: Erpetoichthys calabaricus; assembly: GCF_900747795.2. NCBI lineage: Eukaryota > Metazoa > Chordata > Cladistia > Polypteriformes > Polypteridae > Erpetoichthys > Erpetoichthys calabaricus. Next base: position 91,040,369 of record NC_041399.2, read on the forward strand.
GAGGGGATGCTAGAGGGCATGCCTTCTGGGGACTCCCTCGTTCTGCTGGGAGACTTCAATGCTCACGTGGGCAATGACAGTGAGACCTGGAAGGGCGTGATTGGGAGGAATGGCCCCCCCGATCTGAACCCGAGCGGTGTTTTGTTATTGGACTTCTGTGCTCGTCACGGATTGTCCATAACGAACACCATGTTCAAGCATAGGGGTGTTCATATGTGCACTTGGCACCAGGACACCCTAGGCCTCAGTTCGATGATCGACTTTGTGGTCGTGTCGTCGGACTTGCAGCCACATGTCTTGGACACTCGGGTGAAGAGAGGGGCGGAGCTGTCAACTGATCACCACCTGGTGGTGAGTTGGCTCCGATGGTGGGGGGAGGATGCCGGTCAGGCGTGGTAGGCCCAAACATGTTGTGAGGGTCTGCTGGGAACGTCTGGCAGAGCCCCCTGTCAGAAGTAGCTTCAACTCCCACCTCCGGCAGAACTTCGACCACATCCCGAGGGAGGTGGGGGACATTGAGTCCGAATGGGCCATGTTCCGTGCCTCTATTGTTGAGGCAGCTGACCGGATCTGTGGCCGTAAGGTGGTCTGTGCCTGTCGAGGCGGCAATCCCCGAACCTGTTGGTGGACACCGGCGGTGAAGGATGCTGTCAAGCTGAAGAAGGAGTCCTACCGGTCCCTTTGTCCTGTGGGACCCTGGAGGCAGCTGATAGGTACCGGCAGGCCAAGCGGAATGCGGCTTTGGTGGTTGCTGAGGCAACTACAGAGGGATCACACTCCTCAGCCTCCCTGGAAAAGTCTATTCAGGGGTCCTGGAGAGGAGGGTCCGTCGGATAGTCGAGCCTCGGATTCAGGAGGAACAGTGTGGTTTTCGTCCTGGTCGCGGAACAGTGGACCAGCTCTATACCCTTAGCAGGGTCCTGGAGGGTGCATGGGAGTTTGCCCAACCAGTCTACATGTGTTTTGTGGACTTGGAAAAGGCATTCGACCGTGTCCCTCGGGGAATCCTGTGGGGGGTACTCCAAGAGTATGGGGTACCGGCCCCCTTGATAAGGGCTGTTCGGTCCCTGTACGATCGTTGCCACAGCCTGGTCCGCATTGCCGGCAGTAAGTCGAACCCGTTTCCAGTGAGAGTTGGACTCAGCCAGGGCTGCCCTTTGTCACCGATTCTGTTCATAACTTTTATGGAAAGAATTTCTAGGCGCAGCCAGGGCGTTGAGGGGGTCCGGTTTGGTGGGCTCAGGATTGGGTCACTGCTTTTTGCAGATGATGTTGTCCTGTTTGCTTCATCAGGCCGTGATCTTCAGCTCTCTCTGGATCGGTTCGCAGCCGAGTGTGAAGCGGCTGGGATGAGAGTCAGCACCTCCAAATCCGAGACCATGGTCCTCAGCCGGAAAAGGGTGGAGTGCCCTCTCAGGGTTGGTAGCGAGATCCTGCCCCAAGTGGAGGAGTTCAAGTATCTCGGGGTCTGTTTCACGAGTGAGGAAAGAATGGAGCGTGAGATCGACAGGCGGATCGGTGCAGCATCTGCAGTAATGTGGGCGTTGCATCGGTCTGTCGTGGTGAAAAAGGAGCTGAGCCGCAAGGCAAAGCTCTCAATTTACCAGTCGATCTATGTTCCTACCCTCACCTATGGTCATGAGCTATGGGTAGTGACCGAAAGAACGAGATCGCGAATACAAGCGGCTGAAATGAGTTTCCTCCGCAGGGTGTCTGGGCTTTCCCTTAAAGATAGGGTGAGAAGCTCAGTCATCCGGGAGGGGCTCAGAGTAGAGCCGCTGCTCCTCTGCATCGAGAGGAGTCAGATGAGGTGGCTTGGGCATCTGATCAGGATGCCTCCTGGACGCCTCCCTGGTGAGGTGTTCCGGGCACGTCTAACCGGGAGGAGGCCTCGGGGAAGACCCAGGACACGTTGGAGGGACTATGTCTCTCGACTGGCCTGGGAACGCCTTGGGATTCTCCCGGAAGAGCTAGAAGAAGTGGCCGGGGAGAGGGAAGTCTGGGCATCTCTGCTCAAGCTACTGCCCCCGCGACCCGACCTCGGATAAGCGGGAGACAATGGATGGATGGATGGAAGATGAGACTGAAGCTGTGTGGCACCTACTTTTCCAAGTATTTTAGAAAGAAAGGGTAAACTTGAAATGGGCCTACAATTATTAAGCATATGTGGGTCTATCTTTGGCTTTTTTGAAATGGTCAGATAACTGACACTTTTAGTGCTCCAGGAACAGAACCATTCAGAAAAGAACTATTGCTAATGCTAAGAGCAGGGCCAATCAGAACATCTATTGAGCTTTTCACAAGTTTTGTTGGAACTGGGTATAAGGAACAAGTAGTGGGTTTCATTTTAGAAATTAAAGTTATGACTTCTTGCTCTGTTGTCAAATTAAACTTATTAAAGTGGTCTGTGTAAAGCAAGACAGGGGTTCCCAATGGAGTATCTAATTTGTGAGGTAATATTGAGATCTGGGATGTTATATTGTAAATTTTATTATTAAAGAAGTGCATAAATCTACACTACAGATATTTTTGGCATTGTTCATTGTAGTTCATAATTATTATTTGTTAGACTTGCCACTTTTGTAAATAATAAATGAGGATTATTACTGTTGTTATCTAAAATAGTACTCCAAGTGGGCCATAAAGAGAGCTTTTTAGTATTTTTTAACATTCTGTTTCCATGCAATTCAGAAAACCTGCAGCTTTGTTGTTCTTCATCTACACTCCAGATTTCAACATTCTACTTTAAAAACTTGAGTTCACTCACTAAACCAGAATGAGTTTCTATGTGCTGTGATCACTTTTGTTTTAAAGGGAGCTTCTGTATCAAAAGTGTCTTTCAAAGTCACATTATAATTTTTTGTTAGCTGATCTAAATTATTTTCCACAATTATGCTTGATCTTGTCAATATATCCGTGAATTCTGATGCAGCATTTTAATCTGAATAAGGCAAAAACACATCAAATTTAATTAGGTAGTGATCAGAAATGGCTTAATTTAACGGAAAATTATTTAAATATTGATTCTCATCTCTATAAGTAATAATTAGATCTAATGTGTGATGATGATTAGTTGGGGCATTGACAATCTGGCAAAACCCTACTGACCTTAACAAATGAATAAAACATTTGCTAAAAGTGTCAGTTTCCACTTCAATGTCAAAACACTCCATTAACACTACATGATCATAATTTATAGTTAAATCAAGTAGAAGGCCGCAAAATTCTGACCTGAACAATGAATATGGCCTTGGTGGTATGTAAACTAGTATTACAATTGTGCTGGGATCTCTTTTAATATCTAATATAAGTGCCTCAAATGATGTAAATTTGCCTAAATGTTTAGAAGTGGTTTACAGTTCATCACACAGAATTACACCAATGCCACCTAATCAACCAATATCTCTTGATTTATGAAGGAATATAAAACCATTTGACCATATAACTCATGATGCCTCAGCTAAGGCAACAGTGTCAAATTTACTAATCCAGGTTCCAGTGAAAAAAGACAAATCAAGTTTTATACTAACAGCGTTTACTGAAGCAGCTGTATTTCCAAGGTAGCGAATGTTTAATGAGCAGCATTATAAGCTGCAATGATGTGTTTGAGCGAGTGTTGTACTTTTGCTTTACTTTAAATTGAATTACTAATAGAGGTACACCTAGTGGAGGATCTGATTTTAACACTTGGTCCAATTATGCTCTTCATTCCTTAGTTATCAGGTGATTTAGATTTTGTTTCAAGAATAAATTTATAAGATGTCCCACAATAAGGATTCTGGGTAGCAGCTACAGGATAGTAACAGGTGGGATAAACAATACCTTGTGATTTAAGATGGCAGTGTTGCAGCCTGAATAGTGCTCTGATCAGTCGGCCAGGCAACTTTACTGACATATTTTGGGATAAAAATGAAAGATCCCCCCTAGTTAGGATGAAGACCATCTCTCTTGAAATATCCAGGCCCTTCCCAAAAATCAAAAAGCTGTACTATTATTGCATACCAGGTCGTGAAGGGAATTTAATCTGCTACAAACCTCATTCCTTCTATGTAATCTTAGTACATTGCCAGAAAACAATTACCGCATTTACTCACATATAAGTCGGGTCTTAAAACCCGAAAAATCGATCATAAAATCAGACTCTGACTTATACGCCTGTTCAAAAATACGACATTTTTTTTTTTTTTACATTTTCTGTCTTCCTCAAATCTCGCACCAGTTTCTCAGACACATCAAATTTTGTTGCAGCAGAGCATTTACCAATTTCTTTCACCACTTCAATGACTTTTAATTTAAAACCAGCTTCATATTTTCTTCTGATCGAATGCTCCATCACAGATAAGGGATGCTCTTACGATAAAGGTGTATGAGGGTGTGGAATACAAAAAACACAAAACAGTGCAAACATCACTTCGGAATAGTTTGGGTATTATGTATTGTGGTCACGTAGGCACAATACATAGAAAAAAAAAGCAGTGTGCTCCTTGGTTACACTCTCAGGTGGGCGTTAGCATATCATAATCTCTTGGACCAATAGCGTGAGTTTTCCGCATTCGACCTATACGACCAACATTATAAAATACTGTAAATTACACGGTAAAATCAAGCCCTGACTTATCCACGGGAGAACTTAAACGTGAGTATATATGGTAAGCTCTGACATTTTCTTTTAGCTTGGGTGCATAAAGATATGAAGTTCCTCATTAATACCTTATATTGCTGCAAAGTGATATCATTTATGCCGACATGCAACAATAAGGTAGATATGAGGGTTAATCAAAAAGTAAAAGCAATTTGAAAATTTCAGGGTACTTGCAATGGATAGAAGTTGATGCAATACAACATGTTTATGATGGCACACACAAAGCACTGCTCTGCCATTAGTCTAGTGAAGCCAAGGTCAAATGAACATGGATGATTTGCTGCAATATTGCACCTTTTTTGAACAACACACCATAGTAAGATTTTTGTTTATGCAGAGGAAGTGAAACTTGCTGAAATTCACTGAAGGATATTTTCATCCTTGTGCAGATCAGTAAGCTGTTTAGGTACTTGTGTTACACATACTGTACTTTACAGTACTCCAAGTCATCATGCACTATGGCATGTGCAGATGTATAGCTGATATCCAGATGTGCAGGAAAAGTGGATAACAATCTGTGTGGACTTGTGTGCTTGATGTTGATGGTCTGCTCAATAAAGATTAGTCAGTAACATTTGCTCTTCCTGCTTTAATCCTTTTACTGCTTTAAGCCTTTCTACTCATTCATAAACTTTTTGTTGAGTCCTGTTGTTTTCACTTTCGTACTGAGCCAACATCCTTTGGTGAATTTTGTCAGGTTTCACTTTGTCTGCTCAAAGACATTTCACCATGCACTGCGGTGCATTGTTCAACAATGGTGCAATCCTGCAGCAGAGCTTCCATGTTCACGTGACCTTGGCTTCAACAAGACTAACTGCAGAATGCTGTGCTATGTATGTCTGAACTACACCTAAGCTACTGTGAACATGTTGTATTGCATCAGCTTCTATGCATTACAGTTAGCGCATAGTTGTCAAATTGCCTTTATTCTTTGATTTACCCTTGTACTTCACTGTTGGCCAGAAAGTCCAATTTAGCTTTTATGTTGGAAACGTTATACGTAACTTTAACTACTGGTTTAACATAGTTTGGAATTCTAATAATTCACACTATGGAATCACCAATTAAGAGCACTTTCATTGTTGACAGAAATGATGGTGAGTGCAGGGTATTTGTTCTGTGCCCGAATTGGTAACGTGGTTGCTGAAGACAAAATTTTGATTACTCAGTCCTCCACCACCCTGTGGCTGAATTGGTGCTACTGATTTTGGTCATACAGTGATTACAGTGGGGTCTGCAGAGACTTAAGCTGAATTAGAAATGACTAAATTGTCTAAACAAAATGAACCAATCCAGTTTTTGGTTTGCCTAAGAGCTATTGGTCCTCCATAGTGCAAAGTGCATAACTCTAAATTGACTATACATTTTTGGCAAGTGAAGCTATCTATACTATCCTCAGGAAACCTAAGCTGTATGTATTGCAGGATACATAACATATAAACATGCCCTCTCCTGGCAGAGAACAACCTGAAATTCATTTAGTACAGTTCTTAGTTGTCTATGTATTTTTGCAATCTCCATTTGCTTCTGTGTCTTCAGAGTTCAGCTGGTTCGCTGTGAGAGACCCAGGTTCAAGCTTTCATCGCTAACTGGACAATTAACGTTTTACCATTAGTTTGCTCTCTTAGTCAGAGATTGTCGGCTTTTATTTCCACTGTACAGTAATTTTTGTTTACTGATGGATTTTTCACTCCAAATAAATTATCAGCTGTTCTCTTCTGCTGCAAAGCCCTCCATTCATCCATTCATTTGTTTGTTTGTGTGTGTGAGAGACAGAGACACTCCTGTGCCTCCACTCCCAGTCAGTCGTGTCACATGACATGATGTCACGCAATGAGACTTCAAGTGACACACTCTGTAGCAATTTGACATTGCAACATAAAAACATTTGTCCAAAATGGAGCCAAAAACAGAAAAAACAAATCACATTGCAAAAAAAATTTGCTAAATCATAACCATATCATATTTTGGAAAAGTGCACCTTTTGGAACTTTTTAACTATTTATTACACAATAAATTACACCTTTTTTTCAAATTGCACCTTTGTGTCCTCCTCTTTTACTGCCCCACTGGCCTCTGTCCCTCTATCAAGGACCCAAGGTCTGGCAGATTTACTTGTTCAGGACCCGAGGGCCTGACAATGGAGACCAAAAGGGCTCAAGGGAGTTTTATAACATAAGTATAACTTCTCTTCACTTATAGAACCAGTCCATGTAGTACAGCTTGATGTTCTATTGGTCTTTTTAATCTCTTCTATAAATAAGCGAAGAATTAATTATGACTGTTTTCATAAAGTGTACTTTTAAGTTTTAAATCTAACATTTGTACTTTCTATGCATACCATTCATTTACTTGCATCAAACCTCCCTCAAACTCATTTCTGTCCAGGTCAGTCTGTAATAATTTGGCTAATTATTACCTGTCATTCTACCGTGTTTATTATCTTCTGCAAACTTAACCAACTTGTTGTATATATTATCAAGATCACATATATATAACAAACATCAGAGATCGCAGCACTAATCACTAAAACACACCACTTTTAATATCACCTAAAGCAGTTCCTAGCATCTTAACTCTTTCCTTCCTATGTTTAAGGCAATTTACACCCATCTACAAATAGTGCCTTGAACTTCTTATAGTTTGAACACAAGCTTGTTATCAATCTGTTGTTCAATCAGACTTTGAGCATCACTAAGAATCTAAAGCTAAACTGTACGCCAGAAGCAAAGCAATTGCATAAAACTAAAACTCTTAATAAAGTTTTTCTTTAAAGCAAATGCGGAAAGTCTTTCTTTTATAAAAAAAAAAATGAAGTTACTGTAAGTAAATTGTACTAACATTTGACCTTACAGTGGTGTGAAAAACTATTTGCCCCCTTCCTGATTTCTTATTCTTTTGCATGTTTGTCACACAAAATGTTTCTGATCATCAAACACATTTAACCATTAGTCAAATATAACACAAGTAAACACAAAATGCAGTTTTTAAATGATGGTTTTTATTATTTAGGGAGAAAAAAAATCCAAACCTACATGGCCCTGTGTGAAAAAGTAATTGCCCCCTTGTTAAAAAATAACCTAACTGTGGTGTATCACACCTGAGTTCAATTTCCGTAGCCACCCCCAGGCCTGATTACTGCCACACCTGTTTCAATCAAGAAATCACTTAAATAGGAGCTGCCTGACACAGAGAAGTAGACCAAAAGCACCTCAAAAGCTAGACATCATGCCAAGATCCAAAGAAATTCAGGAACAAATGAGAACAGAAGTAATTGAGATCTATCAGTCTGGTAAAGGTTATAAAGCCATTTCTAAAGCTTTGGGACTCCAGCGAACCACAGTGAGATCCATTATCCACAAATGGCAAAAACATGGAACAGTGGTGAACCTTCCCAGGAGTGGCCGGCCGACCAAAATTACCCCAAGAGCGCAGAGACGACTCATCCGAGAGGTCACAAAAGACCCCAGGACAACATCTAAAGAACTGCAGGCCTCACTTGCCTCAATTAAGTTCAGTGTTCACGACTCCACCATAAGAAAGAGACTGGGCAAAAACGGCCTGCATGGCAGATTTCCAAGATGCAAACCACTGTTAAGCAAAAAGAACATTAGGGCTCGTCTCAATTTTGCTAAGAAACATCTCAATGATTGCCAAGACTTTTGGGAAAATACCTTGTGGACTGATGAGACAAAAGTTGAACTTTTTGGAAGGCAAATGTCCCGTTACATCTGGCGTAAAAGGAACACAGCATTTCAGAAAAAGAACATCATACCAACAGTAAAATATGGTGGTGGTAGTGTGATGGTCTGGGGTTGTTTTGCTGCTTCAGGACCTGGAAGGCTTGCTGTGATAGATGGAACCATGAATTCTACTGTCTACCAAAAAATCCTGAAGGAGAATGTCCGGCCATCTGTTCGTCAACTCAAGCTGAAGCGATCTTGGGTGCTGCAACAGGACAATGACCCAAAACACACCAGCAAATCCACCTCTGAATGGCTGAAGAAAAACAAAATGAAGACTTTGGAGTGGCCTAGTCAAAGTCCTGACCTGAATCCAATTGAGATGCTATGGCATGACCTTAAAAAGGCGGTTCATGCTAGAAAACCCTCAAATAAAGCTGAATTACAACAATTTTGCAAAGTTGAGTGGGCCACAATTCCTCCAGAGCGCTGTAAAAGACTCATTGCAAGTTATCGCAAACGCTTGATTGCAGTTATTGCTGCTAAGGGTGGCCCAACCAGTTATTAGGTTCAGGGGGCAATTACTTTTTCACACAGGGCCATGCAGGTTTGGATTTTTTTTTCTCCCTAAATAATAAAAACCACCATTTACAAACTGCATTTTGTGTTTACTTGTGTTATATTTGACTAATGGTTAAATGTGTTTGATGATCAGAAACATTTTGTGTGACAAACATGTAAAAGAATAAGAAATCAGGAAGGGGGCAAATAGTTTTTCACACCACTGTATATATAATGATGTCAGCTGTGAAACCATCTGATGCATGTTCAAAACTCAGTAAGCAAAAGTAGCTGAAAAACCACAAGCAACTTAATCCTAAGCAGAACCTCCCATGTGTCAGTTCATTATGTATGAAGTACAATATGTGTGAGCCAATTGACTGAAAAAGCAAACAAGCAGACTACCTGCAGCAGACTTCATAACATAAAAAATGCGTTATACTAAATAATTTCAAAGCAGGAGGAACCTGGCAAAGCAAGATCTGAGTTTTACAAAGTAAACCATATGAGTTTAGTGTATGTCAGTTGAAGACGTTTGACAGATTGTTTTTCAGGTGTTCCTAGCATAATAAATATTACATTTATGGTGTTCGCAAGCTTATTCCAACACAAGTTACATAAAAAAATCAATTCCAATGTGCATTGATTTCAAACATTGTGTTTTATTTTATATGTACATCTTAATTCTTTCAGATGGTGTATATATTCTGCTAGAAATTTGCTGTGTTTTGTTAGAGGAAACATAACTTTCACATGTTTCATTGGTTATTTAAGTTAAAATAAATTAAAGAATGGGCCAGAGTAGGGATGTGAATTTTAATTATAATTTTGTGAAATGTTATATTTATGAACAATACAAGCACTGAAGGTATTTTTTAGACAGATGTCAATGATTCCAATTCCTTAATAAATGAAAATAATACAATTCAAAAGAAAACTTTTTTTCAAGATTATTTTTTTCTTCTTCAATTTACTCATCGAAAGATGCATTATTTAAAAGATTAAGGATGGGGGGTGGGGGTCCCTCATAAATCATTGTGGTAAGCGAGCGATAAGCATTAGTGTTTCTGCATTAAGAGCAAATGGGACACAACCCCACCAGATGTGCAAATAAAAAATTAGCTTCTCTCACTAATTTTACTTATTAAATTGTTCATAAAAAACCTTCAGGTTTGTCTTCTGAAGCATTTTTGTTTTGAATTTTTTGTCATACAGTGAACCCTCGTTTATCACGGTTAATCCGTTCCAGACTCTACCGCAATAAATGAATTTTCGCGAAGTAGGATTCTTTATTTATAAATAGAATATTTTCGCAGTTAGAGTATAGAAAACCTGTTTACGACCTTCTAAATACATTTTTTAACATTATTAGAGCCCTCTAGACATGAAATAACACCCTTTAGTCACCATTACACTCGTATCTATACTAATAAAAGGCAAAGCCCTCACTGACTGACTGACTGACTCACTCACTCATCACTAATTCTCCAACTTCCCGTGTAGGTGGAAGGCTGAAATTTGGCAGGCTCATTCCTTACAGCTTACTTACAAAAGTTAGGCAGGTTTCATTTCGAAATTCAAAGCGTAACGGTCATAACTGGAACCTCTTTTTTGTCCATATACTGTAATGGACGGGGGCAGAGTCGCGTATCGCGTCATCACGCCTCCTACGTAATCACGTGAAACGCCTTGGGGCAGATCTGGAAGAAGGTAGTGCAGCGCCTTGATTTAAACGATTCCAAGTCTTGGTGGGTTTAATACTGTGTAAGCATACATATTAACACATGTGCAATTAAACGTGTGCATTTACGGGGTGATTTCTCAGGCTTAAAAGCTCGCCTTTTATTAAAAAAGTAAATGCAAACTGTTTTCATTCTGAAGGGCACAAACCACGTTGGATTTTGTAATGATAGTTGATTAGTAACGTCTATTAAGGGATACTTACAGAATGTTTAGTAATGCCTGTGAATGTTGATGCAAGTAGGAGAATGGGCGTGAACTAAAGAACGAGTAGTAACATGTACAGTAAATGTCTCTAAAGTCTGTCTATTAAAAAGTTATTATATCTTTCAATCCTGTGTATTGATTAAACTACGAACCTAACAAGATCACTACATGGTGTCAGAAGTGGCGGATTGGAAGAGGAATGTGAAGAAGAGGTTCAGCTTTTGAATGAGTCTCGTGTCTGTGAGTAACCCGAAAACGTGGTCAGAAAGCGCTAAGACGTTCTATCAAAAGAGAAAAAAAATATGGAAGGATTACAGCCCCCACCAAATCTCCAGTTAAAGGGAAATGTAGCTGAAAATTGGAAAAGATTTAAACAGAGATTCGAGTTGTATCTTGCTGCGATTGAAGCAGATAGGAAAAGTGACAAAATGAAAGCGTCTATGCTTCTACATGTAATTGGCGAAGAGGCGCTAGAGGTGTATAACAATTTTCAGTTTGAAGAAGATGGAGACAATATGAAATTGAACAAAATAGTTGAAAAGTTCGAAGTGTATTGCAACCCAAAGCGCAATTTGACGTTTGAGCGGCACAAGTTTTTTACATGTTTCCAGAAAAGCGGCGAAACAATAGACCAGTATGTGACGGAATTGCGTAATAGGAGCTGTTCTAAGAAGAAACCGTCGAGACATCAAAGGACCAATAACCTCTAATCAGAACACTAACACCAGCGAAACAAATATTAACGAGAAAACAAGTATAAATCAGGAAAGAACATCTCAACTGCAAACACAATTAACCAGAAGATCAAAACGTCAAGTAAAACAACCAGAACGACTCATTGAGACATGCTGAGGATTAAAGGAACATTTTCAATTAAGAAATGCTGAATTCCTTTAACAGTTGTGCTTTTTATACATAGTTTGAATGCTGGATGTATGCCTGAAATGTTCTGGATAGTTCAGTTGTTTGAAGTGATATAGTTTATCAAAGTAGCATTTGAAATGTATAACATTACTAAGCTTATAAGTACTGCCTTACTTCTCTTTAAGAAAGGAAGATGTAATGATACTTGATTTAAACGATTCCATGTCTTGGTGGGTTTGCGTAGCTTATTGTCAATATCTTTATATCTGTTTTTAAGACTTATTGACTGAAACGGGCTTTCACGAAAAAAGTTAGGGCTTTGCTACAGGATACACCCTCCACAAGTTAAGGAAGTAAAAATAAGGTTATATATTTCTGTTTTATTTAAACCTTTTAAGTTCGTATGCATAGCCCCATTTGGCTGTTTTAGTTTTTTTTTTCTTTCTTCAGTAATATTTAATCTCCTTAAAGAAAAACAACATATGCATTTTACTTTTTTTGTATCTCTTTAGTAATATTTTAGTGTAAAAGGATAACCAGTATTTAAACCTTTTATGTTACTTTATAAAGTTATTTTACACAATGTTGAAAAATTAATAAGAAAGCTACATATTTTGGCAGCTGCTGCTTTAATTTTCAATGAAATGAAAAAAGCTCTCCAAGAGAAAACCTCAATGAATAATAATAATAATAATTCATTACATTTATATAGCGCTTTTCTCAGTACTCAAAGCGCTATCCACACAGGGAGGAACCGGGAAGCGAACCCACAATCTTCCACAGTCTCCTTACTGCAAAGCAGCAGCACTACCACTGCGCCAAGAAGAAACAGTTTGCACTATCTAAAAAGGAGAAACCCTCATTTATAAAGGTTTGCTGCAGATGACTTAACTGAAAATAAATGAATAGTTCCTATGTGTATAATACATATTTATCTATTTTACTTATGCCTTTATTCCAGCAACTTGCAACATCTGAGGTACAATTTGTTACATTACTTTTGTTTTTTGAGGCACAGGCAGGTAAAGTGACTTCCTCAGGGTCACACAGTGGTGTCAGTACCAGGATTTGAACTGACAAGCTCAGAGTTTCCTGAAATATTACTGAAGAAAGAAAAAAAACGAAAACGGGCAAATGGGGCTATGCATACAAATGTCCATCCATCCATTATCCAACCCGCTATATCCTAAATACATGAGCCAATCCCTGCCAAGACAGGGCACAAGGCAGGAAACAAACCCCGGGCAAGGTGCCAGCCCACCGCAGGGCGCACACACCCACACACACCCACACACCAGGGACAATTTAGAATCGCCAATGCACCTAACCTGCATGTCTTTGGACTGTGGGAGGAAACCGGAGTACCCGGAGGAAACCCAGACAGACACGGGGAGAACATTCAAACTCCACGCAGGGAAGCGAACCCGGGTCTCCTAACTGGCACCTTTCACTGCGCCACCATGCCGCCCACATACAAACTTAAAAGGTTTAAATAAAACAGAAATATATACCTTTATTTTTACTTCCTTAACTTGTGGAGGGTGTATCCTGTAGCAAAGCCCTAAGTTTTTTCATGAAAGCCCCTTTCAGTCAATAAGCCTTAAAAACAGGTGTAAACTGTGGACACTTTTGTGACTGAAGACAGAGAAGAAAATTAAAATTAGTCAAAACCTTTTTATTGATACATACCAGACAAGGGTAAAATGACAGAGAAACACAGTCCTAGGACACCGCGCTTCATCTGCCTCGAGCGCAGATGTCCTTGCTCTTTTATACCTTTCTAATCTCCTGATCGTTGACCACGTAAGCAATAAAAATAGCGTCCTGACTCATTGTATTTTTCCAATTTTGTAAAGTCATTACCCTAAAGGTATATTTTCTTGTCACACACATCATCAAAAGAAAACTTCCAGAAAGTATACATGCTTTTTGTCACGTACGCAAAACACAAACAAGTTTGATCATTTTGTCCTATTTTCTGTACACACATACATTTTGTTCAATTACATCATTTTATGTTTTTACACTCCTCCCTTTTTGAACAAAATGATGTGGGCAATATAATTCTATCTTGAAATGGTTGATGAAGGGGAAGGGGGGAGAAAGGGGATGGGGAGGAGAAAATGGAAGAAGCTATACGAGACATGCGCTCCTCATGTAGCATATATGCCCTTTCCATTGAGGCGGTAAAGTACTTAAATAGAGATCACCACCCATCCTTGGGTAGCCTGAGAGGGTGCGGGTAACAGCCAACAGAAAAAGTATTTTTAAGATAGCCATTTCTTGCAATGCGATGCGTGGATCCAGGCAGGCAGTCCTTCAACTTTCACGGCGTGTGGTGTGGATGGAAGAATTTGGAATGGTCCTCTTCACCTAGGCTGATGCCAGTGTTTCCTCCGAGTATCTCGAACCAGGATCCAGGTGCCCAAGGGAATTGGTAAATCCTTGGAAAGGGGGCTGGTCCTCCAGGCTTGATTAACCTGCTGGTGGATTTCCTTCAACGAGGTTCGTAAACCTGCAAGACTAGAGAGAAGATCATTGTCCACAGTATGCAAATTCACATTTCCTACAACCATGCCAACGGGCATGGGACGTCCGGTCAGAATCTCAAATGGCGATAGTCCCAGTTGTCGGTGTGTCCGTCCCCTTAGTCCCATTAAAGCTAAGGGTAGTGCATCCGGCCATGATAAATTAGTTTGTTCACAAAATTTTTTTCGAGTTTAGCTTTTAAAGTGCCATTGCATCGTTCTACGATGCCTCCGCTTTGGGGATGGTATTTACAATAGCCAGGTGGTTAATTCATTTATAATGGAGTTCACAAAATGAGTGCCATTATCTGTAACTTTTGAGGGATACCCCATCTTGGAATAATCTCTTTAATTAGTGCTTTAGCTACTGTTTTGGCATCGTTGTGTTTTGAAAGGAAAACCTCTACCCATCGGGAGAACACATCGACAATCACAAGACAATATCGGAACCCTTTAGATGGGGTTATTTCAATGAAATCCATTTGGAGGTGTTCAAACGGACCCATTGGATTAGGGGTAACGGCGGGACTTACCTGGGTACCTTTTCCCACATTAAACTTTTGACATATTGCACAGCATCTGCAAAATTGCTCTGCATATGTAGAGAAACCTACAGCTTCCCAATGTTTTTCAACATCTCGAACCATGGCATCTCTACCTGCGTGATCGAGGCCATGGGCGATTTTTGCCATTCCTGGGAAAGAGGCTTTTGGGAGAAAAGGTTTGTTAGTGTGTTTATGAGTCCAGACTCCATCAGAGAGGGACCCTTCTTTGGACCATTTTCTCCTTTCGATATCCGTGGCTGCACTCTGTAAAGAAATAATTTGATTATCAGGGTCCTGGTCATTTCTCTGTTGGTGTGTTATTATATGCAGCCTCTTTAGCAAACTGGTCAGCTAATTCATTTCCTTTGCTAACAGGATCCTGTGTGAGCTATCATTTAACAATCGCTAGCTTCGATGGTTTGGTTATAGCTTCTAAAAGGGATTCGATCAATTTCTGATGTTGGATGGGTTTGCCAGTACTGGTCTTAAATCCCCTTAGTTTCCATAGTGCTCCATGATCATGGCAGACTCCAAAAGCATACCTGGAATCCGTATAAATTGTTACGATCTTCCCTTCGGACAGCTGACATGCTCGAGTGAGTGCTACGAGTTCAGCTGCTTGTGCACTTAAGCTTGATGAAATTCGATTTGCTTCCAGCAGGCGGTCCCCTTGGACCACTGCGTAACTAGTTGAGATGTGAAGTTTTGGCTTGTACTAGGATAGAATGTACAGCGTGAGGCACTTTAACTGTTAGGGGGCTCATGAGAACTACATCCGTGCTTGCTAATACAGCTTCTGTTGTTGCAGCCACAGCACAAAGACACGGAGGAAGTGCTGCGGCCACTGGATCCAGTTTTTTTTTTTTAGAAAAAATAAGCCACCGGTCTTTGTTTATCTCCATGTTGTTGCGTCAGTACTGCATTCATAAATCCCTGCTTTTCGTCCACGAACAAAGTGAATGGACGAGAATGATCAGGCAAACCTAGCGCGGGCGCAGATAGAAGAGCAGTTTTGAGGTTACAGAGAGCCTTCTCAGCCTGTTCATTCCATAGGACCTGGCCAGAAAGGAGGATGCCAGGAGTATTAGCCAATTGTTGCAACGGCTGTGCTCTTTCAGTAAAATTTAGAACCCACTGTCTGTAGTGGCTGTAATGCGATCGCTAGAGAGAGCTCTTGTTCCATACGTAATGTCATGACCTAGATATTTTACAGTTGTTTTGATTAGCTGCAGCTTAACTTTAGAAACTTTATGGCCATTGTCCCCCAAAAACAGCAACAATTTCTGGGTATCTATTGTACAATTTTCTTCCGTAGCGCTACATATCATTTCCATCTACATACTGTATCAATGTCCTATTTCCGGCCAAAAGCCTTCTAAATTTTGGGCAAGAGCTTATCCATAAACACAAGGGGCTTCAGTGTATCCCTGAGGCATGACGGTCCATGTCCAACGGCGGTACCGCGTTTGACGAGATACGGCGGAGATGCCAGCCTCTGCTTCGGGAGACAGAGGATATTGGGCACGGTGTGGGCGGAAGGAGGATTTCGGGTGGATCACCAGAGGCTCACAATGGGCTATCCTTAAACGGTCAGGAGTATCAAAAATACCTGGAGTAACTTGTAACCAGTCTGTTCTTTCAAGGCATTTTTCTACCCATGGTCCTATTTCCCCCCATTTAACAGTGCGTGATTTAGCTAAGGGAATATGAGGCACTGTGCCGCCAAGATAAAATATGTGCTGTGAGCATGTAAGATGAACAGAAGCAGCTGCCTTTGTGGATGAAATAAAAACACAGGAGATGTGAAGGGTTTCGGGGCAAGTACCAGAAGTAAGGAAAGATTCTAGCCAGGGGGTGTCTACTTCTATAGGGAAGTATTGGGCAGTACAGTGTAAAATGTCAGGGGCCTGTAAATTGGGAAAAAGACAAGGGGAAAAAAAATGTAGGGCTTTGAGGAGAATGGTGTGTGGGGAAATATCTAAAGTCCAAGCTGCAAAAGAGGGTTTGGGGTAAGGGGTAATTTGACACAACAACTTGGGGGTTGAACAGAAAAGAAAACGATGCAGTAAGGTATGTCCGCCAGGACATGACTGGACTTGAAGAGGTTTTGATACTTGAAGAAGGTGAGGTTGTCCAGAAGCAGTAAGCACAGTAACAGTTTCGTTCGAGGCAGGGACCTTTGCCAGCGAGAGGGTAGATCGAGTGGCACCAGTGTCGATTAAGAAAACAGTCTCAGTGCCATCAACGAACAATGTCAGTAAAGGATCAGTCTCTGAATTATGGGTGAGCAAAGGTAGTTGAGAGAAGAAAAAAAAAAAAAAAAAAAATGGCTGGAGGTCCCAGCGTTTTCCTATGGCCAGTATGGTTGGTCAGGGGTGTCAGAAAAAACAGGTGGAATAAGGGGAGGTGGGGGCTGTTGCTGTCTGTGAGGGCACTCCCGACGAAAATGTCCAGTTTCACCACAGGCGTAACAAGAGAAGGAATTAGCATTGGAATTTAAGGGAGAGGGAATAAAAGGATTCTTATTGTGGTCAACAGGAGGAGCTCTAAAACCACCTCGTCCTCTTCCTCGTCCTCGTCCCCTTCCTCTAAAGCCATATCCTCGACCTTGGTCAGGAGCATTCCTGGTATAATAGTTCATCTGTGCTGCCAATAATTTGGCATGAGAGTCCGATTCCTTCTGCTTAGTTTGTTTTTCGGCATGTTCAGCATGTCGTTTGACTTCATCAAACGTGGCACTTTCCCACTCAATACAGGAAGTGCGGACCTTGTTTTGTATATCAAGGCGCAAACCGGAAACAAAAGGTGGAACTGCAGCTCGGGTGCGGTCATCAGCATTTCCCAAGCCCGAGTGATTAGCCATCAGGTCTTGAATCCTATGTGCCCATTCATCAACCGTTTCGTCTCTCTTTTGTTTTGCAGCAGAAAATAAGGGACCAGTCCGTTCCTTTTTTTATATTTTTCTGCAATATTTTGTCTCAACGCCTCCCATTGTAGGTTAAATTCGCCTTCTCCACCTATCCCCTGTCCTCGAGTTAAAGCTGGGTTCCATACCCATGGAACGTCATTGCGGACACCCCTGCTAACAGTGGCCCATGTGGTCCCAAGCTTTCGACGAAGTACCTGGGTCCATTCAGCAGCATTAGGCTTATACATGCTATCTAACTGATCAAGTTGTTCAACAAATTTTAGTCCTCCTACTTCCTTTGGATCTGGAAGTGCATTCACGACATCTTTTAGTTCTTGGATGTCCCAGTTCCGATTTATCATAACTGTTGTGGGATTTTGGGGTCCGGCTGGATGGGCAGGGTTATAATGGGGATTGGGAACTTCTATTAAAGGGCAAGTAAGTAAAGGTGAAGGATCAGAAGAGAAAAAAGTTGGAGCTGGTTTGTGAGTGGAGGTTTGACTTCGAGTGCATTTGGAGACGGGGGTTTGTCTAGTACAGGGTGGGTCATCACGATGGGTAGAGGGGTCATAGTGATCTGTGCCTGGGGGATCATCAGGGGAAACTTCTGCTAGTTGTAGTGCAGGGGGGGGGGGCAGTCGGAATGGGGATAGAGGAGGGGATAATGGAGGTGCCTGAGGTTGGTACTGAGGAGGGGAAAAAATAATAGGATAAAGGGGGTCTTTATTTGGATTATTCTTCCTTTTCCTCCCATCTGCCTGTGGTTCAGTGCCTATCTGAACTTTCTGTAATGTAATTAGTAATTCCTCTTTCTCCTTTTTAGCCTTTCCCTCATTTGCCCGCAACAATTCATTCTGTTTCTGTACTGCTTCTAAATTTCTGTCTTTTATTACTAATTCCCATCTATCGAACATATCCATTCGATACGGTCCACTATTATAACAACCCTGCTTATTCCTACACAGGATCTTCCTGACTTCCTGTATTTCACTTACATCTCCTGTCCCCTCTATCGGCCAACGCCCACCACTCTGTCTATTCCGTTTCTTACATGCCTTCTTGAAATCTAAACCTGTCTTCTTTTCTATTAATTTTCTAGGAGACCCATTTTTACGGGGCGTCTGTTGATCCTCCGAAAATAATTCTTCCAGCATTAATGATTTCGGTCCCCCTGTGCGGCGATTAACAGGCTTACTGTTATAAGTTCCCATTATGTCCCCTTGCTCTCCCGGGTTCTGTATTTAATTTTCCAACTATTTTTCCATAGCGCTACATATCTTCCATAGCGCTACATAGTCTGTATTTAATTTTCCAACTATATACTGATTCGCCTAATCCCTTGTACGTATGAATCAGCGAGGTATTAAGTGTGCCACTCACTATTCCCTTACTGTTCCCTTCTTTAGTCCCAAGGGGAGACTATCGGTCCTGTCCCAGTTCCCAGGAGAACACGGTATTGTTGCTTATTCCGTATGTAGATTTATTTATTTTCCATAGCGCTACATATCTTCCATAGCGCTACATATCATTCCGTCCTAACAGCAATCCTGCAATCTGTGCTCTTTTTGGTTTATATTTCCATACCACCCCGTTACTCGTCCCGTTAGCCTGTCCGCTCACATCCCCGGATTCCAGCTCAGGTGACTTCGTGTCCGATTCGGTTCCTTGGGTCAAGTCTCCATCACCTTAAGCAACCCGTTGAGATATGAGTATGACTAGACGGTCAACAGGAAACTCGCCCTCCCGTTATTTAGAAAATAAAAAAATGTTCGGAAATCCCCCGGTGCTTACCCCAGTCTGGAAGTGTGCAAGCTCTGTCTGGAAATCCGTTCAGTCACTGTGGATGTAGCAAAGAGGAGACCAGGGACTCCTCACGCAAGAACTGTTTCAGGACAGGGCAGTCCTAACTTTTGCCGGAGCTGCATGCTCTGCTGCCGGAGTACTCAAGTTGACGGCAGTCCGCTGGTAAGACGGATCACTGAAATGGTCTCGCTGGAGGAGTCGACCGGCCGTCTCTTGCCCCACGTCCGGGCGCCAAAAACTGTGGACACTTTTGTGACTGAAGACAGAGAAGAAAATTAAAATTAGTCAAAACCTTTTTATTGATACATACCAGACAAGGGTAAAATGACAGAGAAACACAGTCCTAGGACACCGCGCTTCATCTGCCTCGAGCGCAGATGTCCTTGCTCTTTTATACCTTTCTAATCTCCTGATCGTTGACCACGTAAGCAATAAAAATAGCGTCCTGACTCATTGTATTTTTCCAATTTTGTAAAGTCATTACCCTAAAGGTATATTTTCTTGTCACACACATCATCAAAAGAAAACTTCCAGAAAGTATACATGCTTTTTGTCACGTACGCAAAACACAAACAAGTTTGATCATTTTGTCCTATTTTCTGTACACACATACATTTTGTTCGATTACATCATTTTATGTTTTTACAAAAGCTAAACTTGCAGCACTGCTATTCAATTACACTTGCCTAACGCCACTCCTAAGGGGAGATACCGTGGGATCTGGGCATCAGTCAAAGCATCAATCACAGGCCCGATTAGAAAGCGGGAAGCTGTGATTTATCGTCTCCCTCCCATGTAACAATCACAGCCCGTGTTACAACGCACTATGTATGTATGTGTATATGTATATATGTATATGTGTGTGTTTATGTATGTGTGTATATGTATGTGTATATATATGTTGATATGTGTATATATATATATATGTATATATATGTGGATGTGCATATGTATATATATATATATATATGTATATATGTATATATATGTATATGTAGATATGTGTATATGTAAATATGTATATATATATAAATGTATATATGTATATGTATATATATATGTTTACATAACCTCTTTAACACACTACTTCTCCGCTGCGAAGCGTGGGTATTTTGCAAGTTACTCAATATATTAGACAAAATAAGAGAAAATAAGACATATTAGACGTTACAAATATCATATTATTATTATTGTACTGTAAATTTAATTACACACACACACAGTTCTTACACATAACCACTAACCTATGAAGGCATGAGCTCAGTAGGAGAGTCTTCAGGTGGTGCAGTATCTTCAGCAGGTGCGTCGTTGTCTTCTTCCGCTGAAGGAGTACTAGGAGTAGGCAGTGGGTGTCCAGGTGCGCGGCTGAAGAACATCTTGATAGGCAGTTGCTGGCGCTGTCTTTTCATATGCGTGAGGAGGCTTTTGTAGGGTATTGCCATCTTTGATCATATCCAAGAATTTCACCTTCTCCTGGATGGTAAGCATCTTCCTCAGGCGCTTAGTTTCATTGTCAGAAGGCTTAGAAAAAGCAGCACGTTTAGGAGCCGTCGTGGGGCTTAGATAAAAGTTCTCAGAAAGAGCATGCGTAGTGACGTAAGCATGTATGAGAAAAACTCACGAAAGAGTGAAGCCGCGAAAGTCGAAGCGTGATATAGCGAGGGATCACTGTATACTCAATGTGTTATCTAGAAAAATATTGTAGTATTTGAAATTGTCTTCATTTCAGGTCCTGCAAGCCTGTTTCTGACTGACGATCTGGTCCAATTGGCCCTGCAGTGTCCTCTGTACCTTTACGTGTGCACTTTCCAATTTATCAGTGGGCCTAGATTAAAATGAGAACTGCCTTTGATTGTTTTTTAATGTCAAATTTGCATTTTCAGTATGCAATTTTCCCAGGTGTTGCCATGCACACCACCACTGAAGAGGGAAGAAAAGTTTAGTACCATTTGCTCCCTTAAAGGTAGCCCAGAAATCTGACAAAAAAGAAAGGAGATCACTATCAAGAATGCATTGTTCACAAAACATTATGCTGCATCTCAATTTTCACCCACCACTGAGGAGGACTGTGCCAAATTTAAGAGAGGTGTCAAAGACGTCTATGTGTACTCCTTCCACTTTGTAGGAAAGAAGGCAGCAGTAAGATGCTTCAGTTTCAATGAAAAATAATTCTGGTGTGGAAAAGAACAGATATATTTATGTAGGACAGAGGTTCTCAAAGTCGGTCCTGGGGGCCCACTGTTGGAGGCTGCAGGTTTTTGTTCCAACCAACTTCTGTTTTTAATTGGACTCCTGGGCTAATTAAGTGAACTGTTATTTCCCAAGTTCTGTGTTTTGGGAACAATATAGAAACTAGAAAACTGAGTTTGGCAAAACAAAAAATATATTAAAATGTACTAAGCAGTTATATGGGAATAATGTTTTTTTTTTTTCTTTTTAACAATATTTTCATTTTGATTTTCATTGTTTTTCTGGGTATTCTAATTGTTTAATTAACCAATTATTTTCTAATTAATGGGTCTAACACTAAAGTAGTTGCAGCCATTCATGATTCAGTGTTGTTTGCCTGGGTGTCTGCTCTGCTCATTTTTAATTGCCATTATTAACATACATTGAAGGGAGAAAATATAATGAAAGCAACAAAAGAGACTTAAGCATTTAAATCTAGTGCAAAAATGGAAATATTTCTAAATATCTTATAAATGTAAAAATCAAGCTGCTTTGCTTTCTTAATGTAGAATAAGAGAAGAGAAAAAAAATACCAGCTAATTAAATGAGATCAGTGTTATCAGTTGTCACTGATTATGAATCTGATTGAAGCAAAAACCTGAAGCCACAGTGGGCCCCCAGGACCGACTTTGAGAACCCCTGATGTAGGAGATTGTTTTTTCGGTTGTTTGCTGGCCTCATTGTAGTTAGCACATCTACCAGAATTGCATTGTTACACAACTGAGTGCCAACTGAGTCAGACTAGGCCCCATTGTTTGACTGATTTTTTTGTGATATGAAAACTTGATTATTTCACTATTCATTAGTAAAGAGGGACTAATATTATTTTTAGGTAAGTTAATGTTTGTGTCAGAGAATCTGCAAACATGTAGGAAAGTTGTAAATATGGCCTCACCATAATTTCTGGGCCAAAAATGCCACTGATGATATGTATTCTGACAAGTATAAGCAACTAGAAGTTTTTAAACTTTTTTGATTCTAGACCTTTTTCAGTACCATTAGAAGATCAATTGGCTAAAGTGTACTACATACACATTTTTTAATGTTTTTTCTATATTGTTTCAACAAGAATTTCACTTTTTATTTAAGTATGCATCTGTCCGATATCAAACCCTTTAAAGGTTATGTTCAATAGCAAGTACATTCCTAAATGCTCTTCTCTAATTTAGCAGCCTGTAAGTAAATGTTCATAATTTAATAGCATGTAGTATTACCATAAACTTTCCATGAAATATCTTGTTTTTTCATTTTAATATGCAACACAAAACAACATGTGCTGAATTGTAAGTATATTGCTGCAGTAAACCAACTGCTGCTAAATCAATAACTGTCTGTCCTACACTTTCTATTGCAACTCAGCTCTTAATTAGTGGGCAACATGTCAAATTAAAATAAGTAATAGCAGATGATTTCCAGTAGTTGCTTGTAGGGTTAAAACTGTCACATCTAGAAGCTGTACATTGTGAAATCCCTATAAGATCAAATATGTGGTCAGAATGACATTTTGCAAAGGAAGCTGTATCTTGGTCTGCATATGAGGTTTGCACACCCAATTGAAACAGAGGAATCAGTCTTGTGGGGTTTTTTGTTTTTCTGTTTAAAGCAGTATTATGCTTAAGTAAATTACTGATATTCTATATTTGTTAATGCAGAAATATTATTGTTCATTCTTTACCTGCTATTTTGACTTACCTCATCTTTCTTGGAACATTACAAAGTTTTGCTTTTTTATATGTAATCATAATTAAAATTCCTTTTCAGACAAATAGTAATTGATTAATAGCAGAAATATTTAGTAGCGTGGGTTCATGGACAAAACATTGCAGCCCATGGTAATCAAATTCTGATTAAAATGTATTAATTAGAGAAGGATATAAACTCAGAGCCACACCAAAAATGGCATAAATATGCCTACAGTCAGATGTCACTGAGACATCAGAGAAGGGAAGCACTGACAACAAGAAGAGTCAGAGACCTGGACAGGATGGCTTTTAATTTGTACCTAGCTATTTTTTTTTTTGGTTCACTCTGAAAACATTTTCAGAATAATAAACTGAAACAGGAATTATGTTTGTTCGCTGTTTAGAACAGCTGGTAATTGGACAAATGGGAAATCTGAGTTATGCATAATGCCTATAAATTTCAACAACATAAATTTTATTAACTTATGTAGATTACATAATATTCTGGATTGCATCTTGAAAACTTAGTATGGATGTGTCAAACTCTGTTTTACTTTGTGCACTACTTTAGTAATTTTAATCTAATAAAATGACTGTAAATAATAACCTTAATATTTTAAATGAGGCACACTGTGTCTCACTTTTAGTGAAAACGTTCAATAACTTATCTTGGAAAAAACATTAACATTATTAATAGATTTTTATTGACTGGCACATTTCCTTATATGATGAAAGTGTAGATTCGCTAACCATTATTGAAAAAACTAGAGGTAGGTTTAAATAAGGTATACTCCATCCAAAAATAATATTTTTTTATATTTTAGTTGCCCCATGTAGTCTGTAGTAATGGATGAGAAAAATATTCAGTGTCATGTTTTTATGCTGAGTTTCTGATATAATATGCATCTACAGTAACAAATAACGAGCAATATCAAAACCATCTATGAAAAGATCTTACATTATGTGTTGTGGCAGACAGCTGGGTCCCATGCCCAGACGGGAGGCCCCTTTGACATTGGATCCGGGGGAGCAGCCATGGGATGCACACTATGTCCCCCGGAACACTTGGTGGCAGCCCCCCGGGTTGCATTTGGGCCACAATGGTGGAATATGAGCTCCGTGGCCACAGCCAGGGGGAGCTGCACGGCTTAAGAAGCCTATGTGGGCTGGAATGCACAAAGGGAGCCTGTGGCCACTACTCAGCGTGCCAGAGTCGGAAGGACGAAGCTGCCTGGGAGAAGTAGAGGAGGAAGAAGAGGAGTGTGTTTTTGGGTGTTTTTCTTTTGGTGTTTTTGGGACTGTGTAAGGCTCTTGTCACCTCAAGCTGTACTGTTGTTTAAGTAAACAACTTTTTTAGGTTTTGTAATCAAAAGAAAAGACCAGTGGTCTCATGCATAATGCCGTGCGTAGAATTCACACTAAAACATGGCATAAATCTGTGTGTACGCCAACTTCCACGTTCTTCCGCTACATAAATCTCGGTCAGCATGAAAAGTAGCGTACATGCATGCGCCTACTGTCCCGCCCCAACTCCTCCCAGGATTACGCCTCATTGAATATGCAAATCAATATAAATAGCCCATAAGCTCAGCCTTCTGTGAAAAGACGATGGTAAATGCACGGGGGAAAATAGAAGAATTTCAGCGAGTACCAAGTGGAGGCAAAGAAAAACTTACAATTTGTTGGTTTAAACAATGATATAATCAACAAAAGGAAGTTGATCGAGTGACATAGCATGTCGGAGAAACTCAAAAGCTGAAGTTCACAAAGTCGCATAGTGCCCGAAATAAAAAAGTTGTCACATATCAAAGTCGCAGTGAAAAGGCGAGTCATAGCCCACCATCTGAGTGTCATATGAAAGCTTATTAGGGTAGAGAAAAAAAAAGGCACACAGTTGGGAAAAAAGCACGAAATGTCAACTTTAATCTCGAAATTTCCACTTTAATCACGTAGTTTATTTTGTCATTAAAGTATAACATCATAAACTTCATCTTAAAATCGTTTAATTTACTAGTTTCTCAAATCCCATTGTAACTAAAGTAGCACGTTAAATGCTTTGTTTTGTATTTGATCTTCTATGTGCTTTGTGTGTGTGAATCAGTACGTGTTTACGGGCTTCCTCTTCCTCCGACAGGACACAGAATCCATTACATTTGTAATATTACAGCTCTCTGAATAATTAAAATACTGAGATGTATACGTGATATCATTTTCATGATGATAGGAATTAAAGCATGTTATTAAACATGGGAACACGGTGGCGCAGTGATGCTTGCTGTGCCATGCGCGACCTTTGATGAAATACTTTATTGTAGCAGTACTGTCTCTTTCGAACGTACTAACCCCCAATTCCTGTCCTTACTTTTCTTTCTCCACATACCCAATCACCACACAATCAGCTCTGTAATAGACGTTAAGCCATCTGTAAGCTTAGTACGCTGATTCTTCAAAACTTTTAAAGAACATTGAAATATCTCCGTAGTACGTGTTTAATTATTCTATCCATCTATCCTTCCAGTATCGCATCAGCACCAGCAAGAATACAGCGCGAGGCAGGAACAGTCCATGAACTAGCTAGCGCTGCGGCACCGTATCCTCACATGTTTAATTATTAACAATATAGATTATTTAAATGATGTTAACATTTTATCTGTATAATATAATAAACATATTTTGCTGCATTTCATCTTAAAAATGATATGGTCATCATATGTAAATACACGCTTTATTAAGTGGCTCAGGTTGTGCAATATTATAACTGCATCGCAAGTATACAGTGAGGTCATTGTACTAATAAGTACAAATAGTTCTACAAGGAGCACTTGATGGACTGACTGAGTGCGTTTATAGTTCTTGGGATGAAACTGTTTCTGAACCGCGAGGTCCGTACAGGAAAGGCTTTGAAGTGTTTGCTGAGTGAGAGCAGTTCAAATAGGCAGCATGGCTGTGGCAGCATGTGCTTGATGCTGTATACCGATAATTCTCTGCTGTATATCTGTGATTCCCCACTCAAATATAGTGATATAAATACTCTGAGTGGTGCAGTGAGAGTAATATGGAAAAAGACGATCCGCTGTGACAACCCCTAACGGGAGCAGCTGAAAGAAGAAAAAGAAGGTGCAGTGAGAGTAACAACGCTAAAGCAGCTATGATATGTGGAATACTTTGGCTATTCCCTAGAGCATTATATCGTTACAGGTTAATTATAATCAGATGCATTAAACTAATTAACAATATGCAGTTAGATTTAGTGTATATGACAAAGCCGCGTCAGGGATGTGGATCTAAAGAAAGGGTAACTACACAGGAACAGTAGCACTGCTTTGATGCTGGGTGCCGCCAGTCTGCCAAACAGAGCAGAGAACTTGCATACTCCAGGGATGGAGCTACCGTGGAAATGTGCATGGCTTTATGCCAAGTTTAGGTTTTATACATCGCGATTTGAGCAAGGAAATGTTCGTACATAATATTTTTGTGCGTACGCACCATTTATACATGGGGCCCCAGAAGTGGATGTTCAGTGGATGTTCTTTAGGGAACTTTACATGGAGAAGGGTGGAAGAACTCACCCAAGCATCTGATTTCTTTTGCATGCATTGATATCAACTTGTTTTGCACCCATGAGAACTCTTTATTATCTATTTTATTGCGACGATTGTTAAACAGGGATTACTGGCATGGTACCCCCAGACCTTAACTGCCTAACAATCCTTTTTTTCCTGCAACAGAGATATTATGATAGCCCTTCATTACTATGTTCTAAAGTTAGGTTTGGTGTCCCTCAGCACTCATTACTGAAATTCTATGGATTCCACTTTACAGACTACTGTTGGGGCATATATTTAAGCAGTTCTTAGTTAAAAATTTAATTCAGTTATATACAGATGATACCAAACTGCATTTATTGTTCAGTCCAAAAAAATATTTATGTTATCTCTTTAATCTCCCACTTCGTGCCAGCAAAGCAGCGGGTCCATATGGAGTATCGCCACGACTGCTGAAGGTCTGTGCATCGGAGCTGGGGGGTCCTCTACAGTGCATCTTCAACCTGAGCCTGGAACAGGGGAGAGTCCCGAGGCTTTGGAAAAACATCTTGCATCACCCCAGTCCCAAAGGTATCACGTCCTAGTGAGCTGAATGACTTCCGGCCTGTTGCTCTGACATCACATGTGATGAAGACCATGGAGAGGCTGCTGCTTCACCACCTGAGGCCACAGGTTCAACACGCCCTCGACCCTCTGCAGTTTGCATATCAGGAGAAGGTGGGAGCGGAGGATGCCATCATCTATATGCTTCATCGATCCCTCTCCCACTTGGACAGAGGCAGTGGTGCTGTAAGAATTATATTTCTAGACTTCTCTAGCACCTTCAACACAATCCAACCTCTGCTTCTTAGGGACAAGCTGACAGAGATGGAAGTAGATTCATACCTGGTGGCATGGATCGTGGACTATCTTAAAGACAGACCTCAGTATGTGCGTCTTGGGAACTGCACGTCTGACATTGTGGTCAGCAACACAGGAGCGCCACAAGGGACTGTAGTTTCTCCGGTCCTGTTCCGCCTATATACATCGGACTTCCAATACAACTCGGAGTCCTGCCACGTGCAAAAGTTCGCTGATGACACTGCTATCGTGTGCTGCATCAGGACTGGGCAGGAGGAAGAGTATAGGGACCTAATCAATGACTTTGTTAAATGTTGTGACTCAAACCACCTACACCTGAACACCAGCAAAACCAAGGAGCTGGTGGTGGATTTTAGTAGGCCCAGACCCCTCATGGACCCCGTGATCATCAGAGGTGATTGTGTGCAGATGGTGCAGACCTGTAAATACCTGGGAGTGCAACTTGATGATAAATTAGACTGGACTGTCAATACTGATGCTCTGTGAAAGAAAGGACAGAGCCGGTTATACTTCCTTAGAAGGCTGGCATCCTTCAACATCTGCAATAAGATGCTGCAGATGTTCTATCAGACAGTTGTGGCGAATGTCCTCTTCTACGCGGTGGTGTGCTGGGGAGGCAGCATTAAGAAGAAAGACACCTCACACCTGGACAAACTGGTGAGGAAGGCAGGCTCTATTGTTGGCATGGAGCTGGACAGTTTGACATCTGTGGCAGAGCGACGGGTGCTCAGCAGGCTCCTATCAATTATGGAGAATCCACTGCATCCAGTAAACAGGATCATCTCCAGACAGAGGAGCAGCTTCAGCGACAGACAGTAAGGTGCTGCTGGACTATGTGAATTTCCCTTGGGATTGGGATTAATAAAGTATCTATCTATCTATCTATCTATCTATCTATCTATCTATCTATCTATCTATCTATCTATCTATCTATCTATCTATCTATCTATCTATCTATCTATCTATCTATCTAATTAATTATATACAGTAAACAAGTTAGACTGAATATGTGATAACTACTGGTCTTTGCATATAGAAATAACAGAATTGTTATTAAATGGTAGAATTGATTTTGACAGTTGAAAGGATCCGTCACTTTTGAACTCCATAAGAACACAACTTAGGCATCAATTTATCTCTTACCACACACATTACACCTTTATCTAAAACATACTTTTTCTAGCTAAAATTTTGGAAAATGAAGACATTTCTTAGTTTGAAGAATACAGAGAAAATAATTCAGGCAAGTAATTCTACTACAGCTGATTACTACGAGGGACGTTCAAAAAGTTTCCACATTTTTATATTTTTGTTGGAAACAGTGAAGTTGGGAGTAGTAGTAATTGGGCATTAAAAAGTTGGTACAACACTGGGAAAGTTGCATCGCAAACGAAGGTGTAGAAAAGTGATGTGATTTGCTTTTGAAATTCTTAATAAACAGAGTTTAAAAAAGTGCAGAAACTTTTTGAACGTCCCTCATACAATGCATTACTCACATCGTGATTAAATCATTATATTTGTAATTTTCAGTTATTTCAAAATGTTCCTACAAGGATCACTACTGCAATAAAGAGGTACACCTTCTTTCATATAGCTTTATTTATAGTTAAGGTTTTTTTGCTGATTTCAAACTTCTTCTTATATATAAAGCTTTAAATGGCTTAGACCTTATTTGCCTATTTTAACTTATAAGTGCATGAGTGCCAAAGTGAAATGTGCAGTCTCAAAAAAGCAGTTTCTAAGACTTTCAAGGATAAATACAACTATTGGGGAAATCTGAGCCTTTAGTTACAGCTTGTGTAAGGGATGTCCCACCTGTTTCAGCATTTAAACCTGGGCTGAAGACTCATTACTTTATTTTAGCTAATTATGCAACTATGTTTGTCATTTTTTCAAAAGATGCAAAATAAAATAAGGCTTTGGCAATCATTATGAACTGTTGCTAACTATGGTACTTTGTGCAACTGCTACATCATCAAACTACTTCTCCTGCCATTTCAATTTACACCTGATATATCAAGAACTTTGAGATTCAACAAGGAAAGGACAGCATGTACTTATAATATTGTAGGATGCGTAGGAGGGGATGAATTACCAGTTGGCTTAGAACATCAGAACTGTGACTTTCTCTGACTCTAGCTATGACAAAGTACAAGCCAATTGTTGATCCTCAGCCAGTGATGGAGTTGATTGAGTTTTTGTTTTCCTCTCCTTTTGTCATGACCTTATATTGTCATTATTTATTTATGGCAATGGAATAGCAACTACTCTGTTTTATCACTTATCTTGATAGATAAGTAGAGTTTTCTGTCTGTTTCAACTTTTTTGGCAGCTGGATCGTGTCACCAATTACAGTGCATTTTCTTTAGAATTTGGAGAAATCGATCAGATTTAAACTAGAAAGACTAGAAAGTAAATGTATGCAAGTTCAAAAAGGCAAGACTTCCAAAATCATTTTGAAAAATGAAGTGCTTTAGATAACTACAAAAAAATTCAGAGTGTATTTCATAAAAGAAACTGTACATTTGCATAATCTAGATTTTTTCATTGCAACATTAATCTTTTCTACCCTCATTATATTTTAGTTCTTTGCAAAAACACATGCATTTCAGTAAAGTTCAGTTCTAGCTCAGCGGTTTCATTAAAATAGTCTTATGAAACCATTCCTAATGACATACTTAGTAGTCATATTGCAATCTTTTACCCCGATTCCCATTTGCACTTTTAAAAATCTCACTTAAGATTATTGAATTGGAACACAAAAAATCATCCTCACTTAGGAATGTTCATTTAATAGGAGTTCCTGCCAACAAATAACACCTGCTGTTTGACTCTAAATTGACCGTAATTTTTGGAAACCCATCAAAGTAACAACATTACTATGAAATTCACTGTGTATCATTTCAGAGTTTTAGGGAAGAATATTGTATGTAGTAACATTTTCAGGTAGATACCAGCAAAAATATATCTATATTCAGTTCCATTTATAATTTTCCAAAACCCTGTTAAACACACGCAGAAAACTAATATTAAAGATAGATGAGATGGTTTTACGTTTTTTGTTATTCTATCAACAGGTCCAGCTGGGAGTCCTTTGCAAGATGGGTTCTTCTTAAATTCACTGTACTACTTGGGGACTTGTTCTCATATGAAAGAAATAAAAAAGATACAGGATCAGTATTTTAGTGAAAATGTTTATTTGGAAAAAAAATTGCTAATCATGTCACTTCAGCAGTCTGTTTAATAAAGTATTTTCTGTGAAATATATATATATATATATATATATATATATATATATATATATATATATATATATATATATATATATACAGTATACGTATATATATATATATAAATATATGTAGTGTAGTATACAATGTTCTATTCTATATAGTGTTTTTCCAACATCAGAAGCTCAAGTTGTTCCAGGTAATTTGATGTCTGTTTCAGCATTAATCACATGCAATTAAGGACAAAAATAGTGAATGCCAGTAAGGAGTTGAAAAATTGAGTTAGAGTGCATGAAACTTTTGAGGTCTGAGTGATCAAAGAAAAAGGAGAAATGACAACAGTGAAGAGTGGGAGTTTTATCTCATTTCAGCCAGCAAGGCATAAAAATTTTAGAAAGGTCAGTTTTTCATTTTTCCAGACATTTCAGTATTAATGTAATGAAAGAAAAATGCAATTCCAGTTAAGCAATTTTATACATTATCAAAACAGATATACGTGTGAAACAAAACACATTTCTTACCTAATACAGGTGGAAAAGACAAGCAGCAGTGACTGCTGGTGAAAAATAACTGGGCAGGGTGCATTTTTTGGGGGAACAAAATGAAGCATTACTTATCTATTTTTTAGTGCCTTTCACATCTATCTTATCTATCTATCTATACTAATAAAAGGCAAAGCCCTCACTGACTCACTCATCACTAATTCTCCAACTTCCCGTGTAGGTAGAAGGCTGAAATTTGGCAGGCTCATTCCTTACAGCTTACTTACAAAAGTTAAGCAGGTTTCATTTTGAAATTCTATGTGTAACGGTCATAACGGTCGACAACATCCGCCATGTTAAACTTTCTTATTTATGGCCCCATCTTCACGAAATTTGGTAGGCGGCTTCCCTGCGCTAACCAAAACCGATGTACATACTTATTTCGGTGGAATGACGTCACTGTCGGCCGAAATTCTGCGCATAACGGTCGACAACATCTGCCATGCTAAACTTTCTTATTTATGGCCCCATTTTCACGAAATTTGGTAGCGGCTTCCCTGCGCTAACCAAAACCGATGTACGTACTTATTTCGGTGGTATGATGCCACTGTTGGCCGCCATATTGAACTTTCCAACGGTCTTTGTTACTTATGGGCCCATCTTCAAGAAATTTGGTACGTGGGTTCCCAACGCTAACTGAATCATACGTACATATATACGTCCATAGCCTGTAGCTCGCCATGGTATTCATGTCTCCCTGCTGATAACTGCAGCCTTTTTATTTAATCTATGGCTTCTCCGCTGTTTTATTGTTCGTTTATTACAATTATAGTTATTGTGTAGGTATTTCAGACTTAGTTTACATTGTTTAGGTACCCATTTCCTTTATCGTTCCAACCATACCCCCATTAACATGTCTATCGAGGTGATCACCATCGATCAAAGAACTGTCACTTACCGAGTGGTTTCCATGCCCGGAGATGGCGCCTGCCTTTTCCATTCTCTGTGTTAAATATTGCACGGCCATATCAGGCTCACTCTTGATATCCGGAAGAACATTATGTATTGAATGACTGGGACAGGTTCAAGGTGTGGACTGATGACGGTACAGGAGATAATTATACTACACAGGAGCACTATAAGAGTGAAATGCTTAAGCCCTTCACCTATGGTTCTGCATGTGAGTTGATGGCTGCCGCTGAATTGTTCGGTTGTCGCTTTCAAGTGTACCGAAATGGCGAAATATTTTACACCTTTGGACAACCGCCAATGCCTCTTACAAAGCCTTCTTCAAAATGTTTACCCCAATCTACAAAATCTCCATGAAAACGACGTGTCATGGTTGAGGGAGAGAGCTATCCTGACACCAAGAAATGACATGACTACAACTATAAACCACATTTTACTTCAAGAACTACCTTCACAACCGAAAACATATCAGTCTGTGGATTCAGTTGTAGAAGTGGAAGACGCGGTGCACTATCCGGTAGAGTTTCTCCACACTCTGAATCCTCCAGGCACTCCTGAGCATAATCTAAGTTTGAAGGATGGGGCACCAATAATGTTACTGAGAAACTTACAGGCACCGTAACTTTGTAACAGCACGAGACTTCAGGACACGTGTCTGCAAAAGAACCTAAATGAAGCAACTATTTTTATTGGTAGTGGCTCAGGGGAGAGCGTTTTTATTCCTCGCATACCCGTTATACCCTCTGATCTCCCATTTCAATTCAAACGCCTCCAATTTCCAGTAAGGCTCTGCTTCGCAATAATAATTAATAAGTCTCAGGGACAGACCCTACAAAAAGTTGGCATTGATTTGAGGCAAGATTGCTTTTCACATGGCCAAATGTACGTTGCATGCTCAAGAGTAAGCTCAGCGCACAGCTTGGTCATATTACAACCGGAGGGCCGAACTGACAACGTGGTATACAAAGAGATCCTTAACAAATAATTATTGGTATATTTTCCCTCAGTTTGAAAAGGTTTACTTCTTAATAAAAATTTTAAGGCAGTACTTCGCCGCTGCGAAGCACGGGTATTTTGCTAGTCTATTATATAGTGCCTTTCGTATCTATCTATCTGGTCATTCCACATGCTCTTGTGGTCCTCGTCATACTGTTAATGCACATCTTGGCCTGTCCAGTACCAGACCCATAGGACAAATCCAAGCTACTCTATCCACCATGTTGCCTTACATATCTGATATCTTTATGGTCAGGATACCTATATTACCTTGAATATAAATTTTGCCCTCCTTTCCTTCAGGCCTGAAAATATCTCAATTACATTCTGATTAAAAATATCTGAATTACTTAAATTGAGTAAGATTGAGTCATTTCACTAAGCCTGACAAAAAAAAGTAGCCTGATACTATTGTCTAGATCAGTGTTTCACAACCGTTTTTTTTTTCTGTAGTGGCACTCTTTTAGTAACCAAAATCATCCCAAGGCACACCACTATTTTACTAACCACAAACACATATAGAGTATATCTCATACACTTACTCAACTGCCTGAAGGGGTGGGACTACTGGTGAAGCCGGTAAAAAAACAGCTCCAAGAGCAGCATTCGCTGACATTTCAATTAGTGAGCACTTAGTGGAATCTCCAAGTTGCTTCTTCCCTTTACCCACCCCTCTCTTCCTCACAGCAACTCGTTTGCCCACTAACCACCAGCCCTTTGAAGCTCACTGGTGACCACACACCTAGATCAGATGGACTCTAGCAGTCAGGCGGCACATCCGAAAATATATACAATGGCAATCACAGAGCTGCTTTAATGCCTGCTTCTCCGGATAAACCTATTTTCCACAGACAGGTCTCGACCGTCTGCAGAGATTATGGGAGAAAAAGTCCATGTTTAAGCTCGATCATTTTCCTGGTGCTGAATTCTTAGGTCAGGTCAGTCCAGTAAAAGCTCTTTTATTTTCTTTTGTTCTTCAAGTGAACAATTTATGAAGGGGTGTTTTATTTAAAAAATAACCAAATTTTCGTTGATTTCTGAAGTTCCACTTGAAGTTGCCATCTCCCTAAAGTCGCACGTATTCATCTGCAGTTACATTAATGGTGGGTGTACAGTGTGGACCATTGAAGTTAACATGAAATAGGGCATCAATGATTGTGAAATCACATTAGATTAAAAAAAATCTAAAACAGTACTGTTTCACTGCCAGTAAATGTGGGAGTGTCAGGAGCACAGAGAGCTGTGGCACTGGAAAAATCTGAAAGCAACCAACCTTCCCTTAAAACTCTCTGAACCATCCTGAATACCTCTCACTGGGGTATTTTCTAGGCAATCACTGAAAATCACTGAAATCCCCAGGGATTCTCTGGGCACCCTTCCTGGGATTCTTTCAAGGAGGGGGGACTCTCCAAGATGACTGAAATCAGCCAAATCCTAACTCTGAACCGCAAAGCTATGAGGCTTCTGTTTAGAGAGCCGAATTCGACAAACTCTTATCTTTGTGGACCCGAAGCTAAGACCCATTCTGTCAAGCCAAAGCTGTGTGCCAATAGCCTGATGAGGCCAAGATGCCATGACTTCAAGAAGGAAACTAATGTATCTAAACTCTTGGGCCAGAATGAGTAATGTCTTTTCCTTATGAAGTAGCAAAAGACACCAGAAGACAAGCCGAAGAAGCAGCAGCACAACACTGACAAGGATCATGCAGCAAATAGAAAAAGTGCACTTCAACGCAAAATGTATCTTCCATTTGATACAAGATCAACAACAAAGCATCTCCACACAACATTAGACATCATCCATAAACACTTGGTATCATAAAAATATTTATTTTTGCCAAGATAAAGTCTGACTCTAAAAACCAGCAAACAGCCAAGTCTATATGTTATGTTTGTATATCTAGTCTCTCTGCACCGTCTTATATGTCAATATATTTATGCAGTTATATAAAACTCATATAATCTTCTTATATAATACGCTACCATGGCTGTCTGTTTATCTGTCCAGGATTTTAAATCACTTGTAGCTCGCAAATCGTTTGACCTATTGACCTGAAATTTTGTACACATATACTACGTGACATTTACTATCCACTTTTGGGGTGATGATTGACCTCCAAAGTTATTCCTCTTTTTATTTTTATTTTATTTTATTGTAGAAACAAGTCTTGGCAGCGGCCAGCAGGGCGTTGTGAGACGCATGCATACGGGCGCCGTTCTCATTTCCTACCACCTTTGCCGTCATTTCCCTTACCTCTTCATATCTTTTTTTTTTTAAATTTTATTTATTAATTTTATTGTAATCATTCCATACAAAAAGATCAATTTATACAAAAAAGAATTGAAGACAAATCAAACCCCACCCTTGAGAAGGAGAGCATGGCCAAAGGAGAATTGCTTAGGGCTTTTTAATAGGGCAAAAATAAACAAAAGAAAGGAAAAAAATATATATAGCTAAATAAAAAAATGGAGAATGGAAAGAAATGCGGAAATAATTATTTCTTCTTATTCTAAAATATTATTGATTAGATCCTGCCAGATTTTGAAGAAATTCTGTACAGATCCTCTAACTGAGAATTAGATTTTTTCCAATTTCAAATAATATAAAACATTGGTTTCCCCCTGACTTATCAGAGGAGAATTAAGATTCTTCCAATTTAACAAAATAAGTCTGTGTGCCAAAAGTGTAGTGAATGCAATCACCGTTTGTTTGTCTTTCTCCACTTCAAGTCCGTCTGGAAGAACACCGAACACAGCTGTTAATGGGTTAGGAGGGATTGTGACACCAAGGCTGTCTGAAAGGCACTTAAAAATTTTGGTCCAAAATGATGTTAGTTTGGTGCAGGCCCAAAACATGTGACCCAGTGAGGCAGGAGCTTGGTTGCAGCGTTCGCAGGTTGGATCTTGCCCTGGAAACATTTTGGACAGTTTTAAGCAAGACAGATGAGCTTGATATATAATTTTTAATTGAATAATTCTATGCTTTGTGCATATGGAGCTCGAGTGAATCCTGTGCAATGCTGCCTTCCACTCCTTTTCTGAAATGTTGAGTAAGAGATCCTTTTCCCACTGTATTTTGGAATCTTTAAAAGGAAAGGACGTTAAAATTGTTTTATATATTATAGAAATGCTGTCTGAGTCTTCAAGACTAATCAGTATCTGTTCTGGTGTAGAAGTAGGTGGGAGGTGACGGAAATTGGGCAGATTGAAGAGATACCTCTTCATATCTTAAATCATTCTTGAGGCAGATTGAAGACTTAAGTACCAGCTTAAGTGAAAAATTAAGGAAAACGTACTAAGCAATTGCAACACAAACACTGACTTAATCAGTTTTAAAATGAAAAGATGCAGACAAAAGAAGAGAAGAAGCTGGCCGCTTGGTGGAGAAAAGAAGAGCTGCTCAGGAAGCATCAAGCGCATCAACGTCTGAGCAAACAAATGCTAAGCATACAGAGAAAGAGTATGAAAACTATGAATGCTCAAGTCAAGTCTATTATGCAGTGCACCGTTAGTAGTTTTTCCATAATTCTTGTTTGTCAATAATTTGTATTATTCTATTTCTTAAAACAAGAGTGCTTTAGTTACCTTGATATAAGTCTAAAGGCCAGAGACCCACCTCCTACAATAGAGAAAAGCAAGGTAAATAAAGTAGGAGCCTTGCCAAATTATTTGATTAATCAATAACCAAAGACAAAATTGATAGTTAATTAACCAATTTAAATTTCATCTTTCTATTTCCAACATTTATAGGCACCCCTCCGCGTGGAAACAAAAAAATCACACTCATTCCTACATTTATTGTTTTCCCCAAGGGTGGGTGTCTTATTGATTATTAATTATCCATTCCTACAACATCACAATTAACAGCTTTTTCCAAAGTTTCCAACAAAATAGCCACATGTAAACCTTTCCGTGAACTCTTTTCAGTTAGTATATTGTATTTAAAGTCATTTTCTTTGTAAATATGCTGCATAGCAGGGAATAATATAAGTTTGTAATTCTTTGATCACAAGCTGGTAATTTACAGAATTTCATAAATTAAAAGCAGCCTGGTATTGCAAAAAAGCCACAATTCTCTTATGTCACGTATCACAATAAATTCAGGCCAAAAATGAAAAAAAGAACCTAAAACTAATTTCCCTTCATCCACACTGTATCATTGGTAGTTACTGATCAAGCTAGACATGGTCATTATCACAAAGAAAGCCAGAAATTGTTTGCAGGAAATCACACGCTCTAACATTATTTTTTAAAAAGTCAGTACTAATCCTCAGACTCAGGAAAGCAGAGGCCAAAGTAAAGAGTACTTAAAAGGCAGAGCATCTTAAACAAGGAGGGAACCAGAGAATCTTTAACATGGAATATGTCAGGATAAAAATCAAGATCTCAGACAGTTTTTCAAGTGCTTGCTTACATGGTTATTCAGACTGCACAACTTAACAGAGCAGCATTATCAGGAAAACAGAAAAGTCAGCTGGCTGCTGGCACCTTGCTTGTTGTGGTTATGAGGTTTTTCTGTGCTCCTTCTTCTATCATTTCTGCTGTGGCAAACTTCAGTATGTTTATCTCAGTCAGAGTTAGGTGTTTGCCCTGGCTTTTCTCACTCACTACCTTGTTGAAAGCTGTCTTTTGTTACCATTGGTCTATCATACACATTTATTGACAGAATCTTAATCAGTTTTATTTCATTTTGTATAGCAATATTGCATATTGATTCTTCATACTTGTCACCATCATGATGGAGTACTTGTTATAATTAAGCCTGTTAAACTAGTGAAGTTTGTTGGTCTGTGATATTGTTGTTAATTGAATGTCTCTAGTGGGTGTTATTGTGAGGACTAAATTGCTTAAGTTCTTTTTCTGCAATTTGTTTTAATATTTTCTATCACAAAAATTGGAATTCTATTGCACTCTTCAATAACAATTTCACATTATTCAGTGTTACTTACAACATCTTTGGAAATACCCTTCTTTATCCCTATTGTTATTTTTATTATTCATACATACATACGTACAGTACATACATATGTATATTATTAAACCTTAATTTCAGGACCATGGGTTTTCAGATCCAGACCTAACAGCCCTCAGTGCAAGGCAATAAGCAGCCCTTGATGACATACCAGTCATTTCCAGGGCAAATAAACAATCACTTATATTGGGACCAATTTAGAGTCACCAGTTAATCTTTCATCGCTTGCTTTTTGCGGAATGTGGAAGCAATGCAAGGGTACCAAAGAGGAAAGCTCACAAAGACACAGGAGAAACTCCACACAGTCAGTGAGTGAGCATGAGATTCAATCCCAGATCACTGGATATGTGAGGCAACAATGCTAACCACTCTGCCACTCTTTCATGCATTATTGTTATTTTTTAAAAATGTAGTCTGTTAAATGAATTGTTATCTCCATGTTGCTCTTGGAATTGTTAATTACAGATTGGAAAGATGGATTCACCGAGGGAAGGGTGTCACAAAATCGATTGAACAGTATATACTAGAGAGAGATAGACAATTATATTTTTTTTTGTTGATTTAATATATAGGTGACCTAATTATGCTTTTCACAACAAAGTAGATAGATAGATAGATAGATAGATAGATAGATAGATAGATAGATAGATACTATGGAACACACTTAAAGATATGTATTTCGGATTTATTTGATTTCCTTGCCGAAGATGCAATTTGGTAACCAAGACTAATGTCTATTCCAAACACATTATCAGTAGTACAAGGGTGTTGTACCGTGTTAGACATTATGGATGTAGTGAGAAATCAAGTAAAATGACACCTTTTATTGGCTAACTGGAAAGATTACAATATGCAAGCTTTCGAGGCAATCTTGCCTGAAGAAGGGGCCTGAATTGCCTCATAAGCTTGCATATTGTAATCTTTATACTTAGCCAATAAAAGGTGTCATTTTACTTAACTTTGACTAAACACATTATCGAAAGGCTGAATTGAAATAAGCAAAAGGTAAAAACATAAATTACTAGAAAACATGTAAAGTAGTTTTAGAATATACAAATGGTCTCCTTCTGCTCGTTTTTAAAGAAAAATTAAAGTTGGCGTCAAAATACATGACTTCAAGTTGTAGAACATGTCACAGTTAATGGGTGCAGTTGTTTGGATCACATTGAATCGAGAATGTCAGATTACTGGACACAACTTTTCAACACAGTTTCAAATTTGCAATGTATCATGAGCTCACTACAATTTGCCAATTAACATGGTGCTAGACAGTACAAATGTTTTCTAGGTATGGTAATCTCAGTCACAATCTTTTTTCATTCTCTCGTTGTATGACCAACATGAGAGATTAGACTGTGATAAGCCTCTCATCTGTGCAGTGCAAAACACTTGCTGTTCTTCTTTCTTTGTATTCACATTGTCTGCATTGCATTACTGACTTAGGGTTTACTGGTTGTGAACTCTTGAACACACAAAAACCCACCTGTGTGACTTAAGACAAAATCAAACCTGTCCAAGCCTGCCACTAAACACTATGTATGAGTTGCTACGGATTTCTTATTGCACAAGCAGCAATCAATTGAAATGTGCAAAGACTGACGATGACTTGCTTTATTTAAATAAAATCTAAGGCTAAAGTTGCTGGAAAAGTTAAACAGCATACTCTGACCTAAAGTATTATCAATTGACCTCATCAGTCACATGAAAACTGATCATGATCCAGTAGAAATCACATTGCTATTGTCAAATATTCTCTCTGAAGTATGAGTCAGTCATGAAAAAAGGTCACCTTTTTAGGTAAAAAATGCAAACCAGGACAGGATAATTAAATTTTAAAATATTCCATTGACAACAAAAAGCTGAATAGTCAACTCCTTTTCCTAGTTGCAAAAGACCAATGTA
Source organism: Erpetoichthys calabaricus (assembly GCF_900747795.2). Lineage (NCBI taxonomy): Eukaryota > Metazoa > Chordata > Cladistia > Polypteriformes > Polypteridae > Erpetoichthys > Erpetoichthys calabaricus. Next base: position 91,080,717 of record NC_041399.2, read on the forward strand.
ACAGCTGGATTTTAGAGCTGCGCATCTGGAGATTAATTTGTTTATATTGGACTGCTTGAAAGACAGATACAACAGTTGACGTTCAGATTAAAACACAATGATTTCATACTGCAGTAATTCATAGTCAACCTCAGAATCCAATATTTGGGGCTTAATATGAGAAACAAAGTTTGGGTGAGGAAGCATTGTGGTTTGAGAAATCAATGATCAGAGATACTCTGCATGTTTACTTATGCTTCAATAACTTGATTATTCACAAAATCATGATTTCTAAAATGGCGTGTAAACCCTTAATCCAATTAGAGAAACTGAGTTATTGGTCTCTGAGGTAGATTTCTTTGTGAATAGCCCAATTGTGTGGCCATGTAAATCCTTTATTTTGTTACTGTTAAAGATTTTATAGTCTGTGCATGTCTGTTGCACTCTGTCAGCCTACACATGTATTTGCTTCACATATGCTTTCAGTAGCCACAGGTAGAAGCAACTACAAAATACTTTTCCTCAGGCAAATGTTCGGGCGATCACATTATTCCTTCACTTGGCAGAAATAATCTTTTTCAATAATAAAGAAAATGCTGAATTTATTCTGACGAGTTGAAGGCAAAGTGCGAAACTTAGCAACACAATCTCAGGAGTAGTTATATACTCCAGTGTCTTTTTAAAGTAATGAGTAACCTAACACATCTTACTGTACTGAAGTAAAAATACCTGCAGTGTTATTAATCCATTACAATTGGATGTAAGGAAAGAAGCACACATACCGGGTCCTAAGCAGGACTCAATCGCACAGCCAAACATATAAGGGTGTGCTGTGTCCATTCGGTAACAGAAACCTATAAATAATTTGACTAAACATATTTTTAAAACACAAGAAAATTACAACATGCATCATGCTTATTTTCAGATCTATTGTGACTGATGATGACGCTTATTTCTTTTTTGTGCAGTTTAATGACATTGGAGCATTTTGACAAAGGAGAACTCAAGAAGATTACTCACCTTAACCCAATTATCTGTGTACATGTAAATGCACTGATTGAGAGTAAGAGAAAGCAATATGAATGGATAATATCAATGAAGATAAAGCAATGTAACTCCAAGAAGTAAAACTCTTAATAAACCTTTGTGAGCTATTGCCCACTGTGTCTCCAAGTGCCAAAAATAACTAAATAAGGTATAGAGCTGACACACAAGGTAGATATGTTTAATTTGTGCTATGTATGTTCCGAATTGATCCAAGCTATGAGCACTAACTTTTTCTGTTAATGAGCCAACATTTTGTGTCTTTTTAAGAGTTCTTTCTTCATTTAATTTAATATCATGTTTTGCCTTCAATGCTGAGTTGTTATAGTATTAAAAATAGACAGTATTTGTGTTAATATAAAGCTTACTTAGGGAATATTTACATTCCTTTTTGCTTCCAAATACTTCAGGCTTACTTTTACTTTGCTTAAATATGTTACTATTATTTTTAGTCTCCTAGTTGTTTCTCTTCTGGATAAATAGTTCAGCACCTTTTTTTAAACGTACAAATAGAGATCTCAAGACAGTGAAATAATCTAATCCTGGGCTGTGATAAGAAGAGCACAGTATCTCTCACTTATGTATGGTTTCTCAGCAACAGGTTAACAAGGGGCACATCCATTAGAAGATAGGTACATATAATGGCAGTTATTAGAAGAAACCTTTTGAAGGAAGTAAATCCAGGAATGGCTATAGAGTCATTATGACTGAAAGCCTGCAGAACTGACAGAATTTGTGAATACTGAGCAGCACATAGGAAATACAAGATGCTGTATAGAATATCAAGTAGTCAGATCAAATGGAGAAGGTGGTGAACAGTAAACCCTTAGATATTCCTATAAAGTGATTTTTCATATTCATCTGTTCATTTAATTGATGAAACCCGCATTACATTATCTACTTCCAGGTCTTCCAGACAGCCAGCCTTGAACAGGGGACATAAATTGATAAGGTTCTACTAAAGCCAAAACATGTTACATTGAGTAATTAAGGATATGCCATTAGAAAATTAAGGAAAACTGCAAAACTATTTTATTTCATGAAGAGGAGATAGTGCACTAGCCCCTCTTTGTGTCTTTTCCAGTACCATAAATTAATCTGTTGAAATAAAAACTGGGAAAAGCATAATGAACAGTGCATGAACACAGAGCCCTTCCTATAAACACATCACAAACTGTACATGGGGCATGTGATCAAAGGACAAATGGTTGTGGGGCCTGCCTAATGGTGTTATTGCTGTTTCATGAGTTGTCAAATTAATGTCATTGACAGTTACCTGTTGCGATAATTTTCCATTAACAACCAGAGATCAGCTCAACACCAGTCAGGAGCACAGAAATAAAAAATGAAAGCATAAAGAAGCAGCTCATTCTTTACTTGCTTGTTTAGAAATCTAAATTTGTGTAGATTCTGGTAAGCTAGCTAAATGTACATCACTTGCCACTACCCTAAAACTAGTGGTTTACTGAAGTAACAACGGAGTAACAATAGCATTATGTGTAATAATTTTGATATCAAGTGGTTGTAAATTATTTATCACCACCATATAGACCTCAGGACCTACACGCCTTGTTAAATGCTACTAGTGTTAGTAGACATTTTAAATCCTCTGCATTGAGGACACATTTGTAAATTTCACTGACACACCGACTCTCCTGCTTACTAGTCAGTTACTGGCTGAATTGTGGAAAAATACCATGCAATCAACATTGACATACAAAAAGAGCAATTAGCTCAGATTAATTTCAGTTGTTTTTTTAATTTGATTGGTAGCTAATATTACTGATTTAGTTAGCTATTTTCTGTCATTGGAAGGACAAACTGATGTTAAGATAAATTCATAAGTGTAGGTTATATATTCACATGTTCATTTTTAAAAAAATATTTAAATATTCAGCTTCAGTTTGATGCTGTATTTAGTGCACTAAGTAAGTTTGTTAAGCATTTTAAGTGGTAATTTTTCCAGTTTTTATTTTATTATTATCAGTAGTAATAGTAGTAGCAGCTTATATATTATATTAGTAGTAGTATTAGTAGTTGTATTATTTACTGTTTTATTATTATTATTAGTTGCAGCATTGACATTAAAATTGTTGTTTTTGTTGTTGAATCACATGTCATAAGCGATACTGTTGGCTATATTAAGTAACAGAAAGTAACAGCACATTGATACTGTGAACCATTACTATTATTAATACTACTTTTACCTTTATTATAAAAGGAACAAATCAAAAAGTTACAGTTAAGTTTGTGATCTGTGGTTCTTTATTCATTTTATTTATATATCTATTGACCAAATTAAAGCTGTTAAAAGAAATGCTATGTACAGTATTCAGAAAGGGGCAGGTTGTGGAGTTTGGGCATCAATGTAGTACTTACGTTACCCCATCACTTAATAATTTGAAGTAACTGAATTATATAGTGACCTCAACTCTTCTAAATGAAAGAATCTATATACAGTGAGTAATTTTGAAAGTAGGAAATAAATGTTAATTCAAGAGAGAGAAGAATTCAAGGCTCTGCAAAAGTAATGACTGTAACATTATTAAAATAAAAAACTCAGTTTTTTTAATTACTGAGTTAAAATTGTAACAGTGTGAACTATAATAATACAACAATTAAATTCTGGTAGACCTGAGCAGTTGGGAACAAGGTCCTGCTGGACTAACTACCACAACCAGCTTTATGTAGAAAGTTAGCCCTTAATACTCAATATATCAGTAAATTAGATGATTCCTAATAATCATTGCAAATAAGGTGTAAAAAATCTTAACTGCCAATATAATTTCTTTTTGGGATCAAGCAGCTGCTTGCACTATGTAAAATGTAATCTTTAAATTTCTCAGGGCATTGTAAAACATGCATTACTGCTCACAGCATACTGTCTGATAGTTCATTGTCAGCTATGAAACATTTCTATATTGTATTACAGTACTTAATGCACAGAGTCACATTGTGTGCTTTATATTATACATTATGCACTGTGTTAACATTTAGAGTATAAAATACAATAAAACTATGAATGGGTAAAAGCGGGTTGAGGAAGAAACACATCCAAAGCTTTATTGATATCTTCAGGGAGAGTAGAGAGAATGGAAGGTGGTTTAGTCCTGATCTTCTTCTACATTGGCCAAAATGGAGTAATATATAAACAGGCTGGATGAAACTACAAGACTCCTGGGGCCTCATGCATAACGGCATTCATAGAAGTCTCAGTAAAAATGGCGTACAGACAAAAGTGGAAATGTGCATGGGATTAATAAAGTATCTATCTATCTATCTATCTATCTATCTATCTATCTATCTATCTATCTATCTATCTATCTATCTATCTATCTATCTATCTATCTATCTATCTATCTATCTATCTATCTATCTATCTATCTATCTATCTATCTATCTATCTATCTACACACAAAAAAACTTCAGATGCAGAAAACCATGCGTAAGCCAACCTCCATGCACTTCCGCTCAGCCGTGAAATCTAACGTACGTGTATGCGCCTGCCACCCCACCCCTACACCTCCCAGAATTTCACATATTTGAATATGTAAATCAACATAAATAGCCCTTTCAGTTGAGTATAACAATAAATCTGACATAACTTGATACTTAATGCAGTACTTTAGCCTCCAAACCTTAAAGCGTCTTGTGGTGAGTAAAAGTAATAAATGGATGCTGTGCTCCTTCCAACCAGTGCCTTCTCTCCTACTGTATCATGCTAATTTTATAGCTAGAAGTATTTGAAACCCCTATATCATTATTTTGTTCTTTTGGAGTCAACTGTTTAGAAAAAAACATTTATATGGGTGAAGTATGCCAAAGCCCTTACAATTCTATAAGAGAAAAGTGCCCAAACCACACTTGATGTATACATCTCTAGAAAGTCAGAAATCTGGATAACATGAGACAGGTGCACTGGTACCCAGTCTTTTTAGTTCTTCAAATATTATTAGTGCAACATTTCCCCTCTGAAAGTTTGATTTATTTTTCTTAGTAAGAGAGCTAATTGGAGTGATAATTAGTGATAAAGTGCTGGTTATAATTTACAAAGTTAACAAAGTGCCAGAGTTCTTTTAAGGAGTTAACTGACAAACCTCCAGGGCATTTGCCAATCCAAAGGGCATTACCAGGTCCATACAATTTGAAGTGTTGTAGGTATTTTATCATTCAACCCTTATTCTGATCAAGTCGTATTTACTTTTTAGGTCTCCTTTTCTAAACATCATGTTAAGATTATCCTTAACATGCGCAACCTTTGCTTTAAAATAATCTTCAGTTATTCCTATATTATAATACTAGCCATGTGCACCCAACTACGTTGCGAGTGTTAAAGTTGTCTGTGAAGGGCTCCCTGTTTAAACGCGGCTGCCAGTCGTGAACTGGGCCCTTCGTCGCACAGCATTATGATTTTTTATAAAGGAAACAAAATTACAAAACAAAACCCTTGGACATTGATTCAATAGGAACGGCCTACTCGGAATCACTGTCCGAATAGTAATTATGTGGTGGTGTAGGAGCATTTCTGCTTCTCTCCATTCACAGTCCGTCTCGTTTTCACGACGCTGTCGTTTCCTCTCACGATCTCTTCTCAACCTTTCTCCAATCTCGCAGGTTGCTTTGTGGCAATCCAAAGAGTAAGGCAATATACACAGAGCAATGGTTATAAAAGGAGGACACATAGGTAACCAGGCTCTTTAAAGCATAAATAGGGATCACTTCACTGACATGTGAGCAAGCCATGGTACAACTGTGAGACGCTCAGCACTCGCCAGCTACGACGTAACAATAATAATTTCCGGAACGTGCTGTTACGTTGTCATTCATTTTACCCACTGTCTTTCTTTCATTCATATTTTACGTAGGCACGTACCTTTTATCTTCGGCAATCTCATTCTCTAACCAGGCCTCAGGAGCTAACCATCATAACACTGTCCACCACCCCTTTCATTATTCCGGCACATTGTTGACATCCGTGAGTAACAACAACGTACTAAACTGGAAGGTGGTCTACGCATGCGTGTAATTCGCGGACAAACAAAGATCAAGATCCAAATGAAGATTATATAGAAAGATTGGTTAATTTAAAGCACAACAATTTGTTTAGTTTGAATGTCTGTGTTTTGAGGTGTGACTGGAGTACTACAGTCTTCAGTAGTATAAGCCTGGAGGAGATTCTTAATGCAATGCCTATGTTTTAGCTGTCTCTCTACTGCCATCTAGTGCTTCTTCTTCTAATTCATTCGCGGACAAACAAAGATCAAGATCCAAATGAAGATTATATATAGAGATGCTATTCATTTCAAGTGCAGGCTCTCTGTTTGCAAATGCAGCAAAGGAAAAATATGCTGTATAACTCCACAGCCTGTCACATTCCCATACAATTAATTTTAACTGTATATGCGTTTTAGACTTTTGCAGATGTTGTAGGAAGGCTTGAACTAATAAAGTTCACCACGGCACTTGAATCGATTAGTGTCAATACATCTAAAGTGTTGCAACTGAACAGCATGCATATTACTATTACTATAGTAAACATGACCAGAAAATTCCAACTTTTCCATTTCCATGGCAATGTTTATTTGCTCTGTTTGTATGACTTTGGTCATTACCCTGAGCCTTAGATTATGTTCTAGATTATGTTATTTTAGAGTTAAGTCATAATTGTCATTAATGAACTTCCCAATGAACATTGAGTGCTGTCTGGGTTAGTCAGTGGTTCTTACTGTTCTAAAAACATTTGTTCCATGAAGGCCCATGTCTTCCCCATTATTAGTTCAGATGTGTTTCTTCTTATACATGTATTTGTAAAGAGTTAGGTGGTATATACTGTAGAGAAAAGCCAAGCAAAATGACACCTTTTATTGGCTAACTAAAAAGATTACAATATGCAAGCTTTTCGAGCTTTTTCGATTACATCTTGCCTGAAGAAGGGGCCTGAGTTGCCTTGAAAGCTTGCATATTGTAATCTTTTTAGTTAGCCAATAAAAGGTATCATTTTGCTTGGCTTTTCTCTACATTCATAATGGCTAACACGGTACAACACCCTAGTACTAGTGGTATATACTGGAAAGCTGAGTAGATGTATTAACTAGGAAAAGGACTTAAGGGATGACACAAAACAGGGTCCAAAAACAGACAGAGGTCAAAAACAAAGAAGTCATGAATATAGTCCAAACAAACAAATCAAAAAAATAAATCCAAGAAATCAGAGTCAGAGAATCAAAGTGAAGGTCTCAGAGCCAAAGTCTTCTTGGTAGCACCTTTCAGCTACACCTAACACTAGAAGGGAAAGTAACAAAGATATGAGACAAGAAATCTTCATTCCAATATGTCAGTGCAGCTGTAGCTGTCCATCCAGTCTAAATAGGGATCCCCTGATGACATCACAACAATGTTAGAATCATGTGATACTGTTGCCAACAACAACAGAGTTGTGACCATGAGCCTGACACAAAATGCTGGTGCTGGCATGTAAAAAAGATGATTATTATTAATTGATTTATGCCGTTATCTAAGGCATCTTTACAGCATTTCAGATACAATTGATTACATTTCATTTGTTCATACACTTTTTGCACAGGAAGGTGAAGTGACTTGTTCCTGATCACACAGGATTTGTACCCACAACCTACTAAACCACACTGATTGTCCCCATTTATATTACCATTAAAAAAACACGTTTTAAATGCCTCAAGCATATACAGTAGAAACTGAGTATAAATTAAGATTGCATCCAAAGGAGTTCCACAATAACAAAAACCCAAATCACAACAGCAGATTTCCTGCTTTGCAAGGAGCTTGTAGCATTGTGAATTATTGAAAGGCTCTGTGGTTTGTCCATTTTGTAATTGCATGATGATTTGAGCCTCAGCAATTCTACATTTTCAAAGGAATCATTGATATGGGCCTCATCTTTAATATAAATAAATTCTTAATGCATTCCTTAGATATGTTAGTTATTTCTTTGCATTTGCTAACTTTAGTCCCTGCAATGATATTCCAAATTTCCTTTTTGAACTAATATTGTATTAGCCTTTTTCTACATTTTAATAATAAGAATGGTGTGAATTAAACATTATTAAAATATTCTCTTTGTTATCACAGCCTTTATTATGGAACATAACATTGGGAGATCTTGAATTGTCTTAGAGATTCAGGTACTTGGTGCTAAAGTCATACTAGTCAACAGTTTATTTTGTGTGAAGAGTGCATAGTGATTAAGTATATATACTGTATGAGGAGACCAAAGTGTTTCACAGAGTATTTCTGTAGGTATTGTGGAAGAATAATTTTAGGGTAACATAGCTTTCATCTTAAAGAAATAGCATAAAGCAGGGGTGTCGAACTCCGGGCCTGGATGGCCGCATTGACTACAGGTTTTCATTCTAAGCCTTTTCCTAATCAGTGAGCAATTTTCACTGCTAATTAATTCCTTTTACCTTCATTTTAATAGCCCTGTTTTTAAGGATTCAGTCCTCTGAATTGATTTGTTTCTTCATTAAATGGCAGCCAAACAGAAATGAGAAGTGAAACGAGCCAACAGATGACCAGCTAAACTGGGATTTCAAACTCCAACCAATTTCACTCCAAACAGTCTCTTAATGAGAAGCTGATTCTTGCTGTTAATTAAGCCCATTATTTAATTCAATGGCTTGTTGCTGCTCTCATTCTGCCACAGCAGATGTTTCCAAATTTGTTGATTTTTCTGTTTTTTCTAAGAACACCGTCAAAATGTTTTGGTGACCTGAGAGACCAACCTTACTGAGACCTTCACCTTTCTTTATTTTCAGATGTTGTGTGATGAGCACAGGTGAGCTGGTCACATGGTGGCTTGTTTGTTTCATTATTGTTTGGCTACTAATTAAGGAAAAAGAGACAACTAAGGGGCCTGAATCAAGTTAATTAAAACTAAAGCAAAAGAAGTTAATTAGCAGTAAAAATGGCTCACTAATGAAGAAGATGGTTAGAATGAAAACATGCAGCTACTGCGGCCCTAGAGGACCGGAGTTCGACACCTGTGGCATGATGGGTTAATACATGTCAGAAACCTTTACAGGCATGTCAGGAGGCCAGATAGGGGTCAAGTGAACAACAAAATGTACTGAAAGATGACTAAGAAATCAGCAGATATCCTGTGAAGAACCAGAATGGACAATTGTTATATGCACAGAAATTTCAAGGGTGGTGGCTCAACTCAAAAGTATAAGAAGAACCAGGATATAATATAATAGACTTTTATTTTATATAAGTAATTTCAGTGTAAACCAACGAACTAACCAGAATAAATGTATGGAATTGTTGACACTGTATGTAAACCTATCTTCTTTGTTTCTCTGATCATTCTGACCATGCTATAATGGACTACTTTTGAATAATGCTCCCTCCAAGGCATTTTGGTGCGGAGTAATTAAAAGATACAATCAACAGCTTTTCTCCTGCCTGATTATTGATTTGTCCTGTTAGAGGATGTTTCTTTCTTTAATAAGATGTTAAATTTCTACTACATTATGTATGGAGAAGCATTAGTCTCCAAGAAAATGTGAATTTCTTCAGAAATTAATTTGATAAAATCGTTGTAACAGATAGTGTGGTCATCTGAAGGGATGATGGGTCAAAAGACAAGATAAATGTTGGGGCACCAACCCAGCCATCCCCGTTTACAAAGTCTAACAAAAATAGTGTGTAGTGGTGCAATAACAAAAACAAAAAAAAAGAGTTGCCCACTGTCATTCTATATCACATAAATACTCCCTATAAAGGCCTTTCAGTTTAATTTGGTTGGGGTTTTAAGGAGCTCCATCTCTTCAAGCTTCTCAATAAGTGACACCACCTTCTGCGTGGCTGTACTTTTATAGTTCTGGGGCCATAAGGGACAGAGTCAATTGCCCTCACTTGGCAGTTTCTCAGCAAAGGAACACAATATAGTCAGCTGCAGCAACTCATCTCAGCCCACGATAAATTTACATACATGGGAACTGAGCTTTTTACAGAAACTCTGTAATTAAATAAATAATATTAAAGACAACATCAGCCTTGCTCCCCCTCCTAAAATATTAATAAGCTAAAACAAATGTATTAATAATATTAGTGGAACGTGATAGTTTGTTTCAAAATAAGAGGAGTACAGTCAGAGATATCAATTGCATAGTAGATACAAGAATTAAAAGAAGACGATTTCTGAGTATTGGCAAAAAAACTAAAATTGTCTGCAGCTGAGGTGGGGAAACTGGCATGGAGTCAATATGTTATGATCCATGAAAAGGTGTGACATTGTCAAGGCAGTCTTAGATATTGTATTAGGAGATGTTTCTGACATATCTAAAGCAGGATTTAATACATACATAAAATATCTTGCCATTGCTAACTTATGAAAACTCATATTGACAACTACTACCATAAATTTTGTCATAACACTTCTATATTCCACATTTGGTGAGTATATGATAGTCAGATTTAATTTACTTTGTCCACTTTCTTCTTTCAGGATCTCAGCAGCTACCAAGGAGCTTGTTTTTTGACTTAAAATTCTTATTCCTCTGGTATTTTGTCAACACTTAGTGTGAAAGATTTGCCCCAGCCAGTCCCATTTCACTTTAAGTTCACCCTTAGTATTTATGGATCTCTTAAAGAATTAAAATGTGAAAGCAATTTTTCTCCCTCATTACTTAATGACTGGGACCTTTAACGTTCCAGATTACAAAATTTAATGAATGATCAATATTTTATGTGTTTTGTATTTGAGAGTTCATTTTCCAAAACTGAAAAAACATTTTTTAAAAAGACTTTAATGAGATTTAACATTTTATTGTACCTCTAAGGAACTTTTTTTGACTTTTAACTGCTGAGCAATTTAACCAGTAGGGTGACCAGCATTATCTTAGAAGCGAACTATGAAAATAGATTTGATGAGGTATTTCTCTCTCTCTCTCTCTTTCTTCCTTTTCACCTTTTGTTTTACCTCCCCAAACAAGGCTATTATCATATAATTCAGAGTCCTAATCCTCTAACTTGCCATGAAGCATGGCACACCACAAACATACAGATTCTTGCCAACAACAGGAACCTAGTTGCAGATAATGTATATCAATTGTTGCTATCATAAAAACAAACATCTAGAGTAGTATTTAATAAAAAATACAAAAACCTAAAATTAAAAAGTGGGCTAATACTTGAAAATAAGACAGAATACACTGAAATCAAGAATATTCTAAGTAAATCTTACCTAGTAATTGAACAAGCACAAAAATGAACAGAGAAAAAAAACATAAGGAAAGAGTAATATTAGGAAAACAATCTCCTTAGGCAAACTGCATGCGTAAATATAACATTCAACAATTAGTCAAAGCTTTGCCTGAGCATAATGCATGGCACTCGTAAAAAGGTTGGGCAAAAAGGACACCCAGTTGTTCTCAAAATGAATCTGTTTTTTTTCTCTGGGGCAGATGCCACTGCTTGAATAGCATGGACCAACACACTTACTTTTCCTGAAATTTTGAAAAAATGACAATAAAACTGACAATAAAAAACTCCAGAGAGTTTGTATCAGGTAGTCACTGCTCTCCTTCAGTTTCTGGGATGTCCATAATAGGACCTCCCAGAATTTCAGTGAAGAACTCTGACATGAATTTTGTAGGGTTTCCACGTTTTATGCTTTCAGGAATTCTAATCTATTAGGATCAGATGGAAAAACGTGTTTTTAGAGTTGGTAAATGTACTCCTAAAAATTTAAGTTCACTTTTTGTGGCTTTCACTCTGATCTGACACAGTCGTAATTTGTTCAAGCAGTTAATTTTGTGTTGTTATCCTCAGTATTTTTTTTTATTTTTTTTGCTTGTAACATTTAGCTACACAATCGACTTTTTCATTAGATTAGATTAGATTAGATAAACTTTATTAATCTCATGGGGAAATTGAGATGCATACAGTAGCAGAAACATAAGAAACAAGGATACAGACTCATACAACAGATTATAAAGCCGATCAATCAATTGATTGACAAATAAATAAATAAACAAATAAATAAATAGACTTAACGAGTACAACAGTTGGAAACATTGAATTGCCTGATATCACTGGGCAGGAACAACCCCCAGAGGCACTTCACAGCACACCATGGTTGAATGAGCCTGTGGCTAAACGTGCTCCTGAAGGTTATAAAGGGAATTTTTCATGATGGTTTCCAATTTTGCCATCATCCTCTTTTTTACAACAGTTTCTAGTGTGTCCAGGTGATGGAGCAGGCATTCCTGATAAATTTGTTCAGGTGTTGTGCTTCTTTTGAGTTCAGGTTGCTTCCCCAGGAGACTGCAGCATAGAACAACACGCTGGTTACTATGGACTAGTAGAACATTTGCAGCAATATGCTGCACACATCAAAAGACCTGAGTCAGCTTAGCAAGTACAGTTTGCAATGGCTATTCTTGTGCAGCGTCACTGTGTTGTCAGAGCAGTCCAGTTTGTTGTTCATGTGAACCCCCAGGTACTTGTAGCTCCAAACCAGTTCCAGGTTCTCCCCCTGAATGGTAACCAGTCTCAGAGGCTTCCAGAAGTCCACCCCCAGCTGTTTTGTCTTGCTGATATTGAGTTGCAGGTTGTTGTACCTGCACCACAAGACAAAGTCCTCCACAATCTTCCTGTACTCTTTCTCGTCTCCATTATTAATGCAGCCTATTATGGATGAGTCATCTAAAAATTTCTATAGGAGTAAGTGTGGTATTGTGCTGAAAGTATGTTGAATATGGGGTTAACAGTAAGAGAGACAGAACTATTTCTCTGAGGTACTCCAGTATTACTGTACACACCACCATTTCTGACACACAGTCCCTGAGCCTTACAAACTACAGTCTGTTGATAAGGTAATCCATGATCTAGGAGAAAGTGGGGACACCAAGATTCAAGGCCTTGAGCTTTTTCCCCCCGAGTTAATAAGGGAGAAAGGTGTTAAAAGCACTGGAAAATGCAAAGATTTATGTCCTCCTTTGTTTTGTTTCAAACTCTTTTTTTACTTTTCTAACATTTATTTTCACTTGATTTTCTTCTTCCTCAATACCTTCAATTCTGAAGGAATGTTTGTAAAATTTTTTATGTAGTGCTCTAGCAGTTTCTCACAACCTGTTGATACTGGTGCTGGAGTTGCTGTTTAAGTTGACAAATATACTCTTTCAGGACAGTGAGAGAATATGGGGCAGATGCTGTGGCCTGAACAGCATAACCTCTAAACTAAATTTTGAGGCACCATTGCTACCATCCAGTAATCTGTTGTTAGGGGCCATGGTTCTGAAGGTTTTATTGTGCAACATCATCAGTGTGACAATGTATAAGCCAGTGCCCTATGCTTCACAGCATCTCGGACAGTCTTTGTAAAAAAATCTTTGTTTCCTCTTGATTTACATTTTGTTTTGCATTTTGGATTTTGATAAATTGGAAAACACTGTCTTCCAGTTTTGATCTTGCATGTTTCTGATATACATTTCCATGTTCGCAGGTGCCATTTCATTCCCTTGTGGTCTGGCTTTAACTTCTTCTTGCAGAAGAGTGCGACTTTGGAGAGGAGAGGGTAAGGGACTATTTTCTATTCATTCATCAGTATAATGCAGAAAATATATCGGTACATCAGGCTGACACATGAAACAGAACATTTCCCCAATGAAATACATGTGCAGAGCTCTGGTCATGGGTTTGTAAGACACACAATTAATGGCCTTCTCCTAGTTCAAGCTCATGTAGTGCTCTTTAATATACTGGACTGAGTTCCTGATCGAGGTGCTCAACTCTTAAATGTCACAGGTCTAGCTGATTATTACCTATGCAAGGATTTTGTAGGATGTTCTAGTCCACATTGGCTGAAATAGTAATTTTTCAAGTTGCATCTATCCCATTTTTTATACAAGATGTTAATCATCCCATGCCTAAGCAAAGAAGAAATTCTAGCCTCCAATAAAAGCCGATGTAATAGTCAAAGATCACTCTTATTACTTACTTTGTGTCAGTCTTGTCAGGGGTATTTAACCAGGGAGGAGATTCTTGGAGTAGAAATAATTGCATTTCTAACCTTTTCAAAGGTTCTACACTTTAGAGTGGAATTCTGCTTAGATTCTTCTTTAGAATGTCTTTTTATATCATCTTTTGTCTCTGGTCTCCACTAGTTGAATTCAGTTCCTTATGCAGCCATCTTATGTCCCTCCATATTTGCATACCTGTTGCAATCCTTTCATGTGAAAGTGTACTGCAATATCCAATGATGTCTAAAATAATAATAAAGAAATGTTATCTAAAATAATAACAATAAATAAAAGATTGAGTATAATTTATGAAGCCATCTTACAGCCAGTTTTTGATGTTAACCAATAAAATATTCATCTTCAGCAACATTCTGTAAGAATGAGACTACATTTTAAATAAATCCAGTGTTGATTCTTAGATCTGGTAAATAATTTGGGAGGACAATATTACATTTTGCTTCATGTGTGTTTGCCCTGAAGTAACTGAATGCATTAGTGCAGGTGTACACATTCCCCGCTTATAGGAAGACAACATTTTGTACAAAAGCTGAAAAAATACTTGGCAAAAAATACATTTCTGTGTATTAGAAATGTAAACACGTATTGCATGATTTATAATAATCACTAAATCTCAAATACAATGGAATAAGGGACTTACCATTGAGAACATCAGCAGTGCTATTCCAATACATTTTCAAAATCTAAACAAATATATACTTCTTTAGTTATTATTGGTTGGTGTTTAATTTAAAGATACTTGACTCCTAGATTTTATTTACTATCTAGAATTCAAATTTATCTTTATTTTATAAATTCTGTACTTCTTATAAGAACAGTTAGAACATTGTTGGGCAGGGGAGTTCCCCAGTCCAATGATTCTTACTGCAGTATCGTCAGGGGTACTAGATAGGTTTCCCCTTATCAGAAGAGATTCAGTGATACAGTGGTCCAGAGCTGACTACAGCCATAGTTATTAAATTCTTCTGAAACCTACACCTGGTGAATGGGTGACAAACACAGCAAGATGAAGCTCAACGGATGAAGAGAAGAGTGCACTGGTGTATAACTCTTAGAATGAAGGGCAGGGACAAAAAGGTTTTGCGCTGGCTCTGAGGCTAAGGATCTGCGCTGGCATCCTGAAGGTTGCCAGTTCGAATCCCTGTCACTGCCAAAAGAGATGCTACTCTGCTAGGCCCTTGCACAAGGCCCTTGACCTTCAATTGCTCCAGGGGCACTGTACAATGGCTGACCCTGCGCTCTGACCCCAAGGGGTATGCGAAAAGATGCATTTCACTGCGTGTTGTCCTGTATAATTATGTATGTGACAAATAAATAAAGAATTATTATTATTAGGGGCGGCACGGTGGCGCAGTGGTAGCGCTGCTGCCTCGCAGTTAGGAGACTCGGGTTTGCTTCCCGGGTCCTCCCTGCATGGAGTTTGCATGTTCTCCCCGTGTCTGCGTGGGTTTCCTCTGGGCGCTCCGGTTTCCTCCCACAGTCCAAAGACATGCAGGGTAGGTGGATTGGCGATTCTAAATTGGCCCTAGTGTGTGCTTGGTGTGTGGGTGTGTTTGTGTGTGTCCTGCGGTGGGTTAGCATCCTGCCCGGGATTGGTTCCTGCCTTGTGCCCTGTGTTGGCTGGGATTGGCTCCAGCAGACCCCCGTGACCCTGTGTTCGGATTCAGCGGGTTGGAAAATAGATGGATGGGTGGATATGCAATAATGGCAGCAACAAGTCAGTACTTCAAAAATTGTAATGGTGTGCTGCAAAAATGGTAGCTGACAAAGTAAAGGTAAATCCCACATTTGGGGGGAGCTTTGCCTAGTGTTACATAGTGACACAAAAGTGAATGTGAATCATCACACAGTTTATTAGCCTGTTGACCACCCTGTTGTTGGCTTGTCCACCTTTTTTCTGTTTGAATAATGGTTCATTAATTTAATGCTTCTTGAGTGTAATTTAGCAGCACCAAAATCCCATGTGGCAACTGCAGGAATTTATCCTGCAAGATATTAACAGTATCTGTGATTTTATTCAAAAGTGGATAGCGGTGGTTTAACAGTTTTTGTTTCATTTGTTTTAAATTTTGGTTAAACTAGCCATCAAAAATTACAATATATATTATATACACACACACACATATATATATATATATATATATATATATATATATATATATACACAGTGCATCCGGAAAGTATTCACAGCGCATCACTTTTTCCACATTTTGTTATGTTACAACCTTATTCCAAAATGGATTACATTCATTTTTTCCCTCAGAATTCTGCACACAACACCCCATAATGACAACGTGAAAAAAGTTTACTTGAGATTTTTGCAAATTTATTAAAAATAAAAAAACTGAGAAATCACATGTACATAAGTATTCACAGCCTTTGCTCAATACTTTGTCGATGCACCTTTGGCAGCAATTACAGCCTCAAGTCTTTTTGAATATGATGCCACAAGCTTTGCACACCTATCCTTGGCCAGTTTCGCCCATTCCTCTTTGCAGCACCTCTCAAGTTCCATCAGGTTGGATGGGAAGCGTTAGTGCATCTCTGCAGAGATGTTCAATCGGATTCAAGTCTGGGCTCTGGCTGGGCCACTTAAGGACGTTCACAGAGTTGTCCTGAAGCCACTCCTTTGATATCTTGCCTGTGTGCTTAGATGAAAAAGAAAGATGAACCGTCACCCCAGTCTGAGGTCAAGAGCATTGTGGAGCAGGTTTTCATCCAGGATGTCTCTGTACATTGCTGCAGTCATGTTTCCCTTTATCCTGACTAGTCTCCCAGTTCCTACCACTGAAAAACGTCCCCACATCATGATGCTGCCACCACCATGCTTCACTGTAAGGATGGTGCCAGGTTTCCTCCAAACATGACGCCTGGCATTCACGCCAAAGAGTTCAATCTTTGTCTCATCAGACCAGAGAATTTTCTTTCTCATAGTCTGAGAGTTTGCAAAAATCTCAAGTAAACTTTTTTCACGTTGTCATTATGAGGTGTTGTGTGTAGAATTCTAAGGAAAAAAATGAATTTAATCCATTTTGGAATAAGGCTGTAACATAACAAAATGTGGAAAAAGTGATGTGCTGTGAATACTTTCCGGATGTATGTATGTATATATATATATATATATATATATATATATATATATATATATATATGTGTGTATATAATATATATTGAAATTTTTTGATGGCTAGTTTAACCAAAATTTAAAACAAATGAAACAAAAACTGTTAAACCACCGCTATCCACTTTGGAAAAAGTGATGTGCTGTGAATACTTTCCGGATGCACTGTATATATATATATATATATATATATATATATGTATACAGTATAAAAATATATATATATACTGTGTGTATATATATATATATATATATATATATATATATATATATATATATATATATATATATATATCCATCCATCCATTATCCAACCCGCTATATCCTAACTACAGGGTCACAGGGGTCTGCTGGAGCCAATCCCAGCCAACACAGGGTGCAAGGCAGGAAACAAACCCCGGGCAGGGCACCAGTCCACCGCAGGGCCCACACACACACACACCCACACACCAAGCACACACTAGGGACAATGTAGAATCGCCAATGCACCTAACCTGCATGTCTTTGGACCGTGGGAGGAAACCAGAGTACCCGGAGGAAACCCACGCAGACACAGGGAGAACATGCAAACTCCACGCAGGGAGGACCAGGGAAGCAAACCCGGGTCTCCTAACTGCAAGGCAGTAGCACTACCCACTGCGTCACCATGCCGCATATATATATATATATATATATATATATATATATATATATATATATATATATCAGTCATACAT
The DNA here is from genome assembly GCF_900747795.2 of Erpetoichthys calabaricus. Lineage (NCBI taxonomy): Eukaryota > Metazoa > Chordata > Cladistia > Polypteriformes > Polypteridae > Erpetoichthys > Erpetoichthys calabaricus. The sequence goes on from NC_041399.2 coordinate 91,098,599, forward strand.
AAAACCTTGGTAAAAAAACAGCAATGGGTATGCTGTTAAAACAGTTTTTTTCTTGTCATTATACTGTTAGTGCTTCTTATAGTTATGCTGCAGACATTGCTTATGTTTGCAGGGCAGTAAGAATTTATTTTAAAAAATCTGGTTTTAGACAGAATATGAATATATGTAGCTCATACCTTCATCTTGGAAATTGTTTAGCATTTCAACCAGCCTCATACTGTGAAAGTATGAAAAACCTCACTTTGAAGAAAAGCAGAAGAACTATCTTTGCAAAGAAAAAATGCTTTTGATTTTAAATTAATTTCCTGACATTTACGTTTATTGCCTGTAGTTGTTCTTATTCATTCAGTACACCTTAATAATTTACCGCACTTTCCATGTAGCATGCTGAGGTCCTAATTAATATTAACACAGTTTGACTGGTGCATTTAGAAAGAGTTTGTGATTTTTTTCTGAAATTTCATAATAAAATGACCCAAAACAGTGATAAAAGGTGGCTTAGATAAAGAATAGATATAGTACAGTATAATTGTTCAGAATAGGGTAATTGAAATACTTATTTTGCAAGTTTTAGATATGTTTAATACTGTTACCTCTGATCTGTTCTACAAGAATTAAAGTTTACTTCTCTTTGATAGCAAATAATTCTAATTTTGATCTATCTATGATTCAGTGCCTATCATTTCAATAGTGTAACAAAAGGAACAAGGTCAAGGTATCATTAATTATTTAAGTTATGTTTTCAATCGGCGGCACCGTGGCGCAGTGGTAGCGCTGTTGCCTCGCAGTTAGGTGACCCGGGTTCGCTTCCCGGGTCCACCCTGCGTGGAGTTTGCATGTTCTCCCCGTGTCTGCGTGGGTTTCCTCCGGGCGCTCCGGTTTCCTCCCACAGTCCAAAGACATGCAGGTTAGGTGGATTGGCGATTCTAAATTGGCCCTAGTGTGTGCTTGGTGTGTGGGTGTGTTTGTGTGTGTCCTGCGGTGGGTTGGCACCCTGCCCGGGATTGGTTCCCTGCCTTGTGCCCTGTGTTGGCTGGGATTGGCTCCAGCGGACCCCCGTGACCCTGTGTTCGGATTCAGCGGGTTGGAAAATGGATGGATGGATGTTTTCAATCTATTGCAGACAGCAAAGTGTTGCCTCAGTGCAAGCAACATAATTACAGCTAATGGGCAAAGGCATGACTTATATTAGCAACAATTCCTTTCCTGAAATTTGTCATTGGGTCACCTTACATATGTAGAAGCTGGAATGAGCAAACGTTATCTATGCACTAACTGCAGGCTCATGCTATGGCAAGCATAGGGACAAAGGGTGAAAAGCATAAAAATGGAGCATATGACCAAAAATGCCTCCTCTTATCAGTTTGAACTGTAAGATGACTGGGGAATGTTTATTCGTGCAACATGTAATATTGATTGTACACCCCATTCTGTATTTTTTGAACACATGAGCAAGAAGATATTAACTTAAGCCACTGGATATCTGTACTCATGCGAATATAGCATACTACAGATATATGCATTCTTTTAACAGTTCTAGATAGATAGATAGATAGATAGATAGATAGATAGATAGATAGATAGATAGATAGATAGATAGATAGATAGATAGATAGATAGATAGATAGATAGATAGATAGATAGATAGATAGATACTTTATTAATCCCAATGGGAAATTCACATTCTTCAGCAGCAGCATACTGATACAATAAATAATATTAAATTAAAGAATGATAACAATGCAGGTGAAAAACAGAAAAACAGACAATAACTTTGTATAATGTTGAATGTTAACGTTTACCCCTCTGGGTGGAATTAAAGAGTCGCATAGTTTGAGGGAGAAACGATCTCCTCAATCTGTCAGTGGAGCAGGACAGTGACAGCAGTCTGTCGCTGAAGCTGCTCTTCTGTCTGGAGATGATACTATTAAGTGGATGCAGTGGATTCTCCATAATTGATAGGAGCCTGCTGAGCGCCCTTCGCTCTGCCACAGATGTCAGACTGTCCAGCTCCATGCCAACAATAGAGCTTGCCTTCCTCACTAGTTTGTCCAGACGTGAGGCGTCTTTCCTCTTAATGCTGCCTCCCCAGCACACTACCGCGTAGAAGAGGGCGCTCGCCACAACTGTCTGATAGAACATCTGCAGCATCTTATTGCAGATGTTGAAGGACGCCAGCCTTCTAAGGTAGTATAACCGGCTCTGTCCTTTCTTGCACAGCGCATCAGTATTGGCAGTCCAGTCTAATTTATCATCCAGCTGCACTCCCAGATATTTATAGGTCTGCACCATCTGCACACAGTCACCTTTGATGATCACTGGGTCTGTGAGGGGTCTGGGCCTCCTAAAATCCACCACCAGCTCTTTGGTTTTGCTGGTGTTCAGGTGTAGGTGGTTTGAGTCGCACCATTTAACAAAGTCATTGATTAGGTCCCTATACTCCTCCTCCAGCCCATTCCTGATGCAGCCCACGATAGCAGTGTCGTCAGCGAACTTTTGCACATGGCAGGACTCCAAGTTGTATTGGAAGTCCGATGTATATAGGCTGAACAAGACCGGAGAAAGTACAGTCCCCTGTGGCGCTCCTGTGTTGCTGACCACAATGTCAGACGTGCAGTTCCCAAGACGCACATACTGAGATCTGTCTTTAAGATAGTCCACGATCCATGCCACTAGGTATGAATCTAATCCCATCTCTGTCAGCTTGTCCCTAAGGAGCAGAGGTTGGATTGTGTTGAAGGCGCTAGAGAAGTCTAGAAACATAATTCTTACAGCACCACTACCTCTGTCCAAGTGAGAGAGGGATCGGTGTAGCATATAGATGATGGCATCCTCTGCTCCCACCTTCTCCTGATATGCAAACTGCAGAGGGTCAAGGGCGTGTTGAACCTGTGGCCTAAGATAGTGAAGCAGCAGCCTCTCCATGGTCTTCATCACATGTGATGTCAGAGCAACAGGCCGAAAGTCATTCAGCTCACTAGGACGTGATACCTTTGGGATTGGGGTGATACAAGATGTTTTCCAAAGCCTCGGGACTTTCCCCTGTTCCAGGCTCAGGTTGAAGATGCGCTGTAGAGGGCCCCCCCAGCTCCGATGCACAGACCTTCAGCAGTCGTGGCGATACTCCATCTGGACCCGCTGCTTTGCTGGCACGAAGTCTCCTCAGCTCTCTGCTCACTTGCGCTGCTGTAATTATGGGTGGGGATGTCTTTCCTATGCTGGTATCAGCAGAAGGATGTGTGGAGGGTGCAATACTCCGAGGTGAGAGTGAGAGTGGGTCAGGGTGGTCAAACCTGTTAAAGAAGTTGTTCATTTGGTTTGCTCTCTTCACGTCTCTCTCAATGGTGGTACCCCGCTTCGAGCTGCAGCCAGTGATGATCTTCATCCCATCCCACACTTCCTTCATGCGGTTATTCTGCAACTTCTGCTCCAGCTTTCTCCTGTACTGCTCCTTCGCCGCCCTGAGCTGGACTCGGAGTTCCTTCTGCACGCGCTTGAGCTCATGCTGATCACGTTTTTAAAAGCCCTTTTCTTCTGGTTCAAAAGGCCCTTGATGTCACTTGTAATCCATGGCTTGTTGTTAGCATAGCAGCATACAGTTCTTACTGGAACTACAATGTCCATACAATGTTCTGTACCCAGCATTAGTTATTTTCTATTACAAATTTGGTCAGGAATGACAGGGTGCCAAAAGAAAATTTGGGGCACCAACCAGGTCATCCCATTTAATATTCAACTGAAACAAATGATATACTCTTCGGCATATTAGCCCTTCGAAATTTAAACCACAAAAAAGCTATGAGAAGACTTTTGGCTTCGAACCACAAGTTAGGGTCAGTCTGCTTGGGAGCTCCATCCAGCGGATCACTCTTGCCAAAATGACACCTCCTTCCAGGAAGCTGGTGATTTTATGGATGGTTAACCAAAAGGGATGGAATCAGTTGCCATCACTGTGTGGTTTCTCGGCACAGTGGGGAAGAAAAGAGAGGACAATGTTAGTGATATCACCCCCTCTTGTGCAAGGTAAGTTATTACATACCTCGGCAGAGCCAGTAAGGAGGTCTTCCAGTGCATATGTGTGACACAAGATACAAAATGCCATACATATGTTCATACTGCAGCCTTTAAGGTGGTGTATAAAAAGGGGATGCTGGGGAAGTGTTTTGAGATTGAACAATGGTGCGTGTGCCTATCCTTTTCTCCTGTAGCCAAAAAATTTACAATCCAGAAGACAACCACTAATCCTGTCTGCACATCGCCACCCCCCAACCCCAACCCCACTTCAAAGTCACACAGCATAAGGTATATGAAAAATTAACTTGACTTCTCTTTATCTGGTAGGATTATTTTCAAGGCAACAGGTAGAGTCATCGCTAACTTTGTTTATTGCTGTTTTTGAATGTAAGTAAAAATGATGCTTTAAAGCAGACTTTCCTTCCCTTGTCACAGTTCTTTGTGCTTTACTTCATAAAAAAAGATTGAACATGAAATAATAGTACAGATCATATATTTAAGTAGATAAGAATGTGTGTGAGTTTCTAAAAGAAACGGGACTAAACTATTTGCTTATGGTAGGATACATTTTACAATTATAGATAATTTCTTGCATACTGTACCTTCTTCTAAATTTAATCCTAAATCATATTTTGTGTTTTGTGGAGTGCTTAGAAATCTATCCATTTTCCAACCCGCTGAATCCGAACACAGGGTCACGGGGGTCTGTTGGAGCCAATCCCAGCCAACACAGGGCAGGAAGCAATCCCGGGCAGGGTGCCAACCCACCGCAGGACACATACAAACACACCCACACACCAAGCACACACTAGGGCCAATTTAGAATCGCCAATCCACCTAACCAGCATGTCTTTGGACTGTGGGAGGAAACCGGAGTGCCCGGAGGAAACCCATGCAGACATGGGGAGAACATGCAAACTCCACGCAGGGAGGACCCGGGAAGCGAACCCGGGTCCCCAGATCTCCCAACTGCGAGGCAGCGGCGCTACCCACTGTGCCACCGTGCCGCCCTTAGAAATCTACCTTTGTGTTAAGTGTTAGTGCAAATGCAGAACTTTCTCAGAGGGAAGGAATATTTAAACTATCCTAAAAAAAATTATTCATATCAAATGAATACCAAAAATATTAAAAACATAATAAGGCATTTAAGAAAAAGCGTCAGTTTCTGAAAGGAATCTTCAAGCATCCATCTTATTTACCGGCCTTTATTAATGCTATTTTTATTGCTTTAACAAAGTTAACACGATTTCCCTTAAAATACAAAATAGTCGTCTCCCAACCCCAAATCACAATTTATTTATTTTTTAGAGTAGAGTGTGGGGAAATGTATACAGAAGAAGTCAATTTTCTTTTGAGCAAGCTCAACTAATATACTGTTTAGCAGAACTTGCCACACTTAAGTGTGCATATATCGTTAGCCCAGAGCTTACAGTAGTTTCCTGAAATAATACTACTTTGGCCCTCTTACGCCACAGATAATCTAGCACATTGATTCTCTTGACGATTGATCCAGTTCCCCTGATATTCAAAGACATATTTTAGTAATTAATTAACTTATTTAATATATGTGCTGTTGCAGATTGCCCAGTAGCAAATCATACCAGTCGGTGAGGCTAGTTCCAATGTAGAATCATGCAACAAAGCCACTAGAGATTGTGAAATAAAAATATAGTCAGTGCTTGAATATGAATAATGGCGGGAGTAGTAAAATGAGAAAGCTTTATCAAAGGGATTAAGCAAGTGGAATGAGTCACACAGGTTTAAAGCTGGTACAAATTGTCATGATGACCTAGAAGAATGAGGAATGTACTGTTGAAGCAGGGGCAGAAGTTTTTCATGCAGTGAATTCATATATGCATTCATTAATAGGTTAAAGATAATCGAATGCATCAACCCTCTTGACATTTAATCCTAGTCCCCGGATATTAAAAGACAATATTTTAGTAACATATTAAGTTATTTAATATACTGTATGTGTTTTTGCAGATTGCCCATTAGCAAATCACCCCAGTCAGTGAGGCTATTACAAAGTCTGCACGTGTCGTTAGCCCAGAGCCTAGTTCCCTGCAATAATACTACATCAGCCCTCTTACGCCACAGATAATCGAGCACACCGACCCTCTTGATGTTTGATCCAAGGCCCCAAATATTCAAAAACAATATTTTAAGGTTTTTCATAGAAAAAAAGTGGAAGACATTAAAACAAAATATTGAAAAATAATGCACACAAAAAGATGATGAGGCACCACGCTCAGAATGCCAGACAAATAAAAAAAGTAAGTAACGGCATTTTCACAGGGTAAATTCATCCAACCCAAACCAAACTAATAACTCCAGGAAGAATCTAAATTTCAAACAAACATTAAACAACAAGTAAATCCTTTGACTCACAAAACTGTAGGCATAAATCCCACCCACACAATACACTTAAACTGTGCAAGTGCAGCAAACATTCCTAAGGTAAGAGGGCATGATTTAATGGGCACTGATTTTTGATTAGTGAATCATGCACACAGTAGATGTGTGTGCTTTGCTTGACTTGGGAATCCATCCATGCACATGCCAGGTATGTTGGCTGTGAGGGCAAGAAAAAGTTGCCGTACTTCAATTCTGTAAACTCCAACTTCATCATTAGGAGCCTGCATCAAAAGTATCTGTTGTAAATGTAGCATTTGATGAGAAAAGGTTATTGTCAATTCACCAAATAAAACATAGGACTCAACAGAGCCCACCCTCTGCAGATTTGACTAGTGAGAGAGGCAGTTTTAAATTCAAGCCGTATTTCATGTTGTGTACTGAAAAAATTAAATAAATGACAAAAAAAAATAACAAAAAAAAAACATGTCCTGTGACACATTTATTTATTTATGATTGTCATTTCATACTTTTTCATTATTTATTGTTACATTTCACTGTGCTTTTGTTTATTTGCATTTCTATGTATTAATTCATTCATTCATTCATTAATCAATCATTTTCCCCAAAACATTCCTCCGTATAAATGAAATGTGTGAAGGCATATCATAAGTACCCTAGAGCTGAAAAATAACAATATACAGAAGTTTATGTTAATAACTGATCAAAAGCAGCCAAACAGAGCAGAAGAATGTAACATCGGGGATGGGACAGAAATACGCAGCACCTGGCTTTTAGCATTCGAGAGGCACACAACAGGCAGGCCAGGGAGCCATGCCTGTCCCCATAGAAATAGAGTAAAAATTCACTGATGTCCCAGAAAGTTAAAAAAAAGACATTTACCATAAATTAGTTAGTGGTATTAAAGAGAAAGTTTTAGCAGACACCAGCCAACAAAATAATTATACAGGGCTTAAATCTTGTTAGTAGATCCTCGCTGCACTTTGTAACTCTGCAAAATGGAGAAACAAAAGGAGTATTAGTCCAGCTGACTCTGCTATTGGATAAAAGTACTGTTGGTTTGGAAGTTGTCAATAGCTTCAACTACTTTCAGAATGATAAAGATTGCATGCCCTGATCCATGGGACAACTTGCAATGGGCAGGATACAGAAGAAATAGCTGTAGACCAATTCCATAAGCATGCTTTATTAGTTGAGTGAACAGCTTTTGAGTTTGAGCAGTAGCAGGGCTGAAATTGGGAAAAAATATATATCTATTGGCCCTGGTAAGATAAACTTGAGGCTTTCCTCAACACCCTCAAAATAATCTGGCAAACTTATTTACAAATCTCACAATCAGGAGCCTTGGGTGAGTAGGGTTCTTGGTTGAAGAGTTTATCTTGTGGCAACATTAAATTATGTGAGAGAACTATCTAAGAAAACAGGCCACAGCCTTTTAAAAAAAGTGAATGGCATCACCATCTTCAACATTTTCTTTGAGGCCAATAAAACTAATATTATTTCTATTTCTTGAATAGCATAGTGAAGAGGTATGTAATCTGATGCTCCAGGGACTGTATCAATGAGCTGAGTTCCTTGGATATCTTTTTCTGTTCCTCTTTAACTTTGTTGACATCTTGGTGAATTAGAGAAAACTTGGCCCTGAAATTCAGCTATAATGTTTCATTTTTGCTTGCAACAAACTTTTTCAAGTCTGCATACATGGCCTGCATTGAGGAGTCTGCCACATTTTCTTCAGGGAAAGACTCATCTTAAACTGACTATTTTTTTTGCAGTGAAATGTAAGTAAAATGTGGCATAGTAATTTTATCTTTAGGAGGAAAAAAGTAGATGATATTGAGTGGAAAAGCAGGCTTCCAAGTAGTGATGTACAAGCTAGTGTCCATTCAGCATTCAGGGCTGCACAATACCCCTCAATAGCAAATCATACCAATATGTTGATAATAAAGCATATTAATTTAAAAAAAATAGTTCAATCTGTACACATGTTCCATTTGAACAAGACAGACTTCACCACTTCTAAATAACGCCACTGGAGGTTTAGTGTCAAACAAGTGGCATTGGAATGGTGTTAGTTGAGCCCTAGTATTTCTTGGATATAAGTAATAGAAGGGACCCTTCTCCCTTTAAAGTATATACTACTTGAATGCTCTAATTACTATTATAAATCACAAAAAATGACTACGTCTTTTCTGTAATTTCATTTATATGAAGAGTAAGGAACTGTAAGACTGATAACTGTAAGACTGATAACTCAAAACTATACAGTGAGGCTTTATGTCACAAAAAAAAAGCCATTGCTACGAATATGGTAAATCTTGATTAATGCACTTCCAGAAGATGACATTACATTTTATCATGTCTGAATTAATTCTCCACCTTTGTAGACTCAGCATTTTTTCCTCAATACCACCCACACTGGAGTATAAAGCCTTAAACCTTACGTTATTTAAATGCCTTCACCTAGCCTTATTGTAACTGAGCATTTGAAAAAAAAACACTGAAAATTTAAGATGCGGATTAATAAATAATTATTCGTTGGTTAAAATGCAGAAACTTTTCGGAGTGTCAATGATATTGCACATCTACTGAAATTAGAATTTTATTAACTTGAAAATAGTACTAAAGAAACAATATTGCAAGTTTAACAGCCTCAATGGACAGATGCCATTATTCTGAAAACAAATATCCTTCATGTTAATAGCTTTATAAAAATATAAGCAAGCTGGTATATACATATATATATATATATATATATATATATATATATATATTGTGGTGGATTGCCGGCTTTCGATTCCGGTTCTCACCCCCAGGCCGCCAGGAGGAGCTCTCCCAACAGCGTGAACGTTCCCCGAGTTCCAGCAGGGCCTCATGGACTATGTAGTTTTTATACGCAGCCCTGCTGGATACCTTGGGGGCCACCAGGAGTCACTGTAGGGGGACTCGGAGGCTCTTATGTGCCCTATAACCCGGGAGTACATCATGGTCACATGACAGGAAGATACGATGTGCTCCCGGGTTGAAGAAAAGGACTGTTTACCCTGACCCGGAAGGGACAGGAACACCTCCGGGTCAGGGTGTATAAAAGGACGATGGGAAATCCCAGACGTTGAGCTGAGCTGGGTGGAAGGATGACAACGCGTCTGGGAGTGGAGGATTGGTTATTGTTTATTGTGATTTATTATTGAGTATTGTGGAGAGGAAGGTGCTTTGTGCACATTATTGTCTAAATAAAAGAAATATTTGGACTTTTACCTGGTGTCTGACGTCTAGTCTGAGGGTTCAAGGGGTCACGGAGACCTCTATCTATCACTATACATATATATATAAATATATATATATATATATATATATATATATATATATATATATATACTAGCAAAATACCCGCGCTTCGCAGCGGAGAAGTAGTGTGTTAAAGAGGTTATGTAAACATATATATATACATAAAGATAAAAAGAGCAATAACTTGCAGCACCGCTATTCAATTACACTTGCCTAACGCCTCTCCTAAGGGGAAATACTGTGGGATCTGGGCATCCGTCAAAGCAGCAATCACAAGCCCGATTAGAAAGCGGGAAGCTGTGATTTCTCCTCTCCCTCCCATGTAACAATCGCAGCCCGTGTTGCAACGCACTATGTATGTATATGTATATATGTGTATGTGTGTGTATATGTATGTGTATATATATATATATATATATATATATATATATATATATATATATATATATATTTGTTCATATGTGTGGGAAAGCGAATAGTAGACGTGACGTAGTATATGTGTACCAAATTTCAAGTCAATAGGTGAAACGGTTTGCGAGCTACAGGTGATTTAAAATCATGGACAGACAAACGAATAGCCACGGTAGCGTGTTATAGAAGAACATTTTACTGTTTAATAATTTATATTTATATGCAATGTGCTTCTTATATATTACTTCATATTCTCATATGATAATGATGTTAATGTTGTTTATATTGATTTCTATGTTATTGTAAGTGCCCTTTATTTGTGGAAAAATAAATTTGGCAATTAAACTTATTTTATACATACATTTTATTTTTTTCTCTTGCACTCAGTGAGCGAATCCACTGGGTAATCAGCTATATATATATATATATATATATATATAGATAGATATGTATGTATGTATATGTGTATATATATATATATATATATAGATAGATAGATATATGTGTATGTATGTAGATAGATATGTATGTATATGTATATATGTGTATATATATGTAGATATACAAATATGTATATGTATATATGTGTCTGTATGTGTATATATATGTTGATATATGTACAGTAATCCCTCGCTATATCGCGCTTCACCTTTCGTGGCTTCACTCCATCGCGGATTTTATATGTAAGCATATTTAAATATATATCGCGGATTTTTTGCTGGTTCGCAGATTTCTGTGGACAATGGGTCTTTTAATTTCTGGTACATGCTTCCTCAGTTGGTTTGCCCAGTTGATTTCATACAAGGGACGCTATTGGTAGATGGCTGAGAAGCTACCCAGCTTACTTTTCTCTCTCTCTCTCTTGCGCTGACTTTCTCTGATCCTGACGTAGGGGGATTGAGCAGGGGGGCTGTTCGCACACCTAGACTATACGGACGCTCGTCTAAAAATGCTGAAAGATTATCTTCACGTTGCTACCTTCTGTGCAGCTGCTTCCTGAAGCGACATGCTGCACTGTGCTTCGCATACTTAAAAGCTCGAAGGGCACGTATTGATTTTTGATTGAAAAACAAACTCTGTCTCTCTCTCTCTCTCTTTCTCTGCTCCTGACAGAGGGGGTGTGAGCTGCCGCCTTCAACAGCTTTGTGCCGCGGTGCTTTGCATACTTAAAAGCCAAACAGCCCTATTGATTTGTTTGCTTTCCTATCTCTTTCTGACAGGCTTTGCTTCTGACGCGCACTCCTTTGAAGAGGAAGATATGTTTGCATTCTTTTAATTGTGAGATGGAACTGTCATCTCTGTCTTGTCATGGAGCACAGTTTAAACTTTTGAAAAAGAGACAAATGTTTGTTTGCAGTGTTTGAATAACGTTCCTGTCTCTCTACAACCTCCTGTGTTTCTGCGCAAATCTGAGACCCAAGCATGACAATATAAAAATAACCATATAAACATATGGTTTCTACTTCGCGGATTTTCTTATTTCGCGGGTGGCTCTGGAACGCAACCCCCGCGATGGAGGAGGGATTACTGTATATACATATACACATCCACATATACATATATATATATATATATATATACATATGCAAATTTACATATCTACATATATATATATACATATAAATATAGACATACATATATACATACATACATTCACATATATATATATATATATATATATATATATATATATATATATATATATATATATATATATATATATATATACTGTATATATACATATCTACTTATTGGCTCCTGTATTTAGGATATAGCGGGTTGGATAATGGATGGATGGACATTTGTATGCATAGCCCTATTTGCCCGTTTTCGTTTTTTTTCTGTCTTCAGTAATATTTCAGCAAACCCGGAGCTTGTCAGTTCAAATCCTGGTACTGACACCACTGTGTGACCCTGAGGAAGTCACTTCACCTGCCTGTGCTGCAAAAAACAAAAGTAATGTAACAAATTGTACCTCAGATGTTGCAAGTTGCTGGAATAAAGGCATAAGTAAAATAGATAAATATGTATTATACACAAATAGGAATTATTAATTTATTTTCAGTCAAGTCATCTGCAGCAAACCTTTATAAATGAGGGTTTCTCCTTTTTAGATAGTGCAAACTGTTTCTTCTTCATTGAGGTTTTGTTTTGGAGAGCTTTTTTCATTTCATTGAAAATTAAAGCAGCAGCTGCCAAAATATGTAGCTTTCTTATTAATTTTTCAACATTGTGTAAAATAACTTTAAAAAGTAACATAAAAGGTTTAAATACTGGTTATCCTTTTACACTAAAATATTACTAAAGAGATACAAAAAAGTAAAATGCATATGTTCTTTTTCTTTAAGGAGATTTAATATTACTGAAGAAAAAAAAAAAAAAACTAAAACAGCCAAATGGGGCTATGCATACAAACTTAAAAGGTTTAAATAAAACAGAAATATACACTTTTATTTTTACTTGCTTAACTTGTGGAGGGTGTATCCTGTAGCAAAGCCCTAACTTTTTTTGTGAAAGCCCGTTTCAGTCAATAAGTCTTAAAAACAGGTGTAAAGATATTGACAATAAGCTACGCAAACCCACCAAGACATGGAATCGTTTAAATCAAGTATCATTACATCTTCCTTTCTTAAAGAGAAGTAAGGCAGTACTTATAAGCTTACATATATATATATATATATATATAGACATACATACATATATATATATATATCTATATATATCTATATCTATATATGTATATCTATATATATCTATATCTCTATATACATCTATATATATATATATATATATATATATATATATATATATATATATATATATATCTATATATACATAAATATATATATATATATATATATATATATATATATATATATATATATATATATATATATATATATATATATATATATATATATCTAAATCCCCGCGAAGTACTGCTTTTAAATTTTTATTAAGAAGAAAAGCTTTTTAAATTGAGGGAAAATATCCCAATAGCAATTTGTTAAGGATCTGTTTTTTTGTGAAGCAGCCTTAACACAGCTTTTCCGCTGTTTTATAAACGAACGCCATATAAAGGTCTTCCTTTTTCCTTGCTTCGCCAAGGAAGGAGCCTTTTTATTAAATCCAAGGGTTCTTCGCTTTTTTTTTTTGTTTGTTTATTACAATTGTTATAGTTCTGTTTGTATACGACGTTGTCAGTTCAGCACTCAGGTTGTAATATGACCAAGCTGTGCAAGCTTACTGTTAAGAATGCAACGTATAGTTGTACATGAGAAAAGCAATCTTGCCTCAAATCAATGGCAACCTTTTGTAGGTCTATGAACTTAATTTAAAGTTTAGGTTTACACGGTGCTTTCTTTCTGAAGTACCTGCACTCATGAATATGTCTGTATGCGTCAGTCGCTCAAATCCCCGCGCTTCGCACCGGCGAAGTACTGCTTTTAAATTTTTATTAAGAAGAAAAGAAAACCTTTTAAAATTGAGGGAAAATATACCAATAACAGTTTGTTAAGGATCTGTTTTTTTGTGAAGCTGCCTTCACTCGAGTGATCACTTCGAGCTGACTTGCTGGCTAACCATAAGCGTTACCTGGTAGGTAACCACCCATACAATCAGATTGTGAATCAGACTACGAATGCCGTGAATGTAATTACCCCGATCTACATGCTGTCAAATAAACGAACCACACGCTGTGGCGCAATTTTAGGGGCTTCGCCTCTAGCGCTGACGTCCAAGGTTCGATTCCCGTAAGGGAGTGAAGTCAGAGGGTGGTTACCTACCAGGTAACGCTTATGGTTGGCCAGCAAGTCAGGTAACATCAGCCACGGTGCCTTCAGTTGTGAGAAGCAGATCATAGAATGGATGAATATAGTTTACTGTCAAATAATGCAAAGAGTACGCGACACGTCTTTCCCCCTTATTCTTGGCTCATCAGGCGTACACACTCACTGCACTCGCTTACGGTAATCGAACCTCGGACGTCAGCGCTAGAGGGGCTTCGCAGTGGTGAAGTATTGCTTTTAAATTTAAATTAAGAAGAAAAGAAAACCTTTTTAAATTAAGTCTTAAAAAGAGGTGTAAAGATATTGACAATAAGCTACGCAAACCCACCAAGACATGCAATCGTTTAAATCAAGGCTCGAGTCGAAAAACACCATCCCATAATATTAGTTAATGATTAACACATTTCTATATGTATTGTAAGCATACAATACAACTGATAATATGTTGCGCTTATTTATCTGGTGTACTGACATTTTTGCGCGTTTAACGGCTGAAATCTAATGTGGTTTGTGCCCTTCAGAATGAAAAGAGTTTGCATTTACCTTTTTAATAAAAGGCGAGCTTTTAAGCCTGAGAAATCACCCCGTAAATGCACACGTTTAATTGCACATGTGTTAATATGTATGCTTACACAGTATTAAAAGACACTCAACAATTACACAGTATTAAAAGACACTCAACAATTAACGTCATTTACCTTCGTTCCCGCGTTTGACTTGTGCTGTAAATCTCTTCCTCATTTTCAGTTCATGTGATTACGTAGGAGGCGTAATACGTGATGACGCAATACGTGACTCCGCCTCCTCCATTAGAGTATATGGACAAAAAACAGGTTCCAGTTATGACCATTACGCGTAGAATTTCGAAATGAAACCTGCCTAACTTTTGTAAGTAAGCTGTAAGGAATGAGCCTGCCAAATTTCAGCCTTCTACCTACACGGGAAGTTGGAGAATTAGTGATGAGTGAGTCAGTCAAACAGGTTCCAGTTATGACCATTACGCGTAGAATTTCGAAATGAAACCTGCCTAACTTTTGTAAGTAAGCTGTAAGGAATGAGCCTGCCAAATTTCAGCCTTCTACCTACACGGGAGGTTGGAGAATTAGTGATGAGTGAGTCAGTCAAACAGGTTCCAGTTATGACCATTACGCGTAGAATTTCGAAATGAAACCTGCCTAACTTTTGTAAGTAAGCTGTAAGGAATGAGCCTGCCAAATTTCAGCCTTCTACCTACACGGGAAGTTGGAGAATTAGTGATGAGTGAGTCAGTCAGTCAGTCAGTCAGTCAGTCAGTCAGTGAGTCAGTGAGGGCTTTGCCTTTTATTAGTATATATATATATATATATATATATATATATATATATATATATATATATATATATAACAGCAACACTCATAACAATGACAACACAATTACATTGACAATCATGTTACGTTATTTTTAAAATGTTTCCTTTACTTTTTCATAACCTCTTTAAAACACTACTTCTCCGCTGCGAAGCGCGGGTATTTTGCTAGTATATATATAATATTCAAATTTAGGCCTTCCTGTTTTTGGTTTTATAGTCATAAAATACATACAAAACAGATAAGAATTATAAAAAAAAATCATAAAACCTTCTGGTAACTTGATGTCTATGCACCTGAAATATCAACTATCTCATTCAGTTAAAACAAGTTGTACTATGCAGTGCCAGGGCTAACTATAGCTCATGATCCTTATAGAGTTATGCTATTTAGTCTGTAACAGTCAAGGTTAAAAGTTCAGTAACTAAACTAATGGCAAGCACTTTCAGTTTAAGGAAAATTCTGGTATACTTATATAAACCAAAGGGATAGAATACGGTTTTCTGCTAAAGTTAACAACCAGAACATTATGGGGTTTCAAAAGGGCAATACATGAGAATTCAGTAAGGCAGACAAAAGTCTAAGAATGCTTAAAGCAGAGAAACTAAATACCACAAACAAGTCATATAATCAGAAAATAGCACCAATGTAACTGAATCAAAAAATGGTAGTGCCCATAGAAATCCATAAACAAAATGTTGATGCCATGCAATATAACTGATTTTCAGAATTTCTGATGATGCCATCATCATTTGAACGTCAATAAATAAACATTTTAAGGGAAGTGAACCAAAAACATCAAACAAATGGCACATAAACTTCAAAAACAGTGATCTAGTATCCCCCATACAATATGATAAGTCATCCATGATGGCAGAGATGCATGGGGTAATGTCAAATGAGAACCTATGTTTTTACTCTGGGGAAAACTAACATATAAAAAACAGTGATAAAGCCAATCAATCACGCTCTGAAATGTTTCATCAATCTACTGTAATTAACATTTACTTGCTAAATTTAAAATGTCTATAAATTTAAGAAATACGCATTGTGCATATATTTTTTAATTATTCCAATGTGGGTAAGTCTTTAACAGATAACACTAGGGTTAATTAACAAATATGTATTGCTTTTGGCATTTTCAATGGGATGTTTTATGCATTTCTTTGTTAACAGACAGTGCTAATGAGACTTCAAAATGCATTTTAATGGTTGACTATGATAACTAAAGGCATAATTCACCAGTATTTTATCATTTGTAGGAGACTTTGTAAGAAATCCAAGTAAATTTTCTAGCTGTTATCAGATAATTTGCATGTTGAAAAACTGTTTTAATTAACAGACATTACATTTTCCATTGAGGAAATAGGACTTTTCTAGACTATTAATGTAAAATCATTAGTTTAATAAATGTTAAACACAGACAACACACTTCTCTAACAAAAAGCAATTTGGACCATATAAAGTATAAAAGGTACAAAAGAGTTTCCATGTTTGTCCTGTTTGAATAATGAAAAAGAACTTTGACAGATATAGAGATTTAGAAGGATTATACTGTACCAGGTTATCTTAAATTATTATAAACTTTGGTATGGTCTAATTTTGCAACCAGACACTACCCTAGAGCCTCCAGACTACTCACAAATGATTTTTTGTGCACAGAATTTTGGATTGCATGCTGATTAACTGACAGTAAAGTGCAGCTACTGCATCTGCAATCTGAATGCAGATTGAAGAAGATTCCTCCAATTTGGAATTGAAGTCATCATGAATGTTACTTTTGCTGATTCACTGTATGTTAAATATATACGTTTAAATGTTTTCATTAAAGTTCTGAAAAGTAGTAAAACCAGTACAGATTAAAGGATGCCAAATACTGAGGAGGAATCTATAGTAATTAAATGTAATTCAATGTAAAAAAGGTCAACATGCTACATGAAATAAGAAAATACATGATAAATATACATGGTTTGGAATTACCAAAGTAAAATAAAAGAACATTTAAATAAGGATATATTGTTCTTATCCTCTTAAAAACACACCAAAACAGTGAAGGAAGCTTAGTATAATTTTAGGACATATGCTAAGAATTTAAAATCTACTATGTAATAAAACACTAAGATCTGTGTGTCCAGTAGCTCTGGGCAATCTGATTAGTCAGTTTGACTTTGGTGATGCAACAGAAGACGAAGTGCGAGTGTGAGATGCATAAGGTGAAGTAAAGGTGTATGAGGCGTGTTGATGACGGTATCTTTAAAGACAGAAACGATAAAACCAGAGACAAGAACCAAAAAAGACAAATCGCAAATAATAAGAGCATCTGAGAAGCAGGAGAGGAAGCACGGTGAAGTGATGTTCAAACATGCAAATACAGAGGAAACATGCTGAAGGTACACATAGGGCAAGAGATAGCAAATATTTTTTAAATATTCTATTAGCTGTCTTCACAGGTACTGTGGATAGTAATGTATAAATGAAACAGGCAGTTTGTCCCAACCAATATAGACAAGCTATATTTATTCCTTTTAGCTAGCTAGACTGCTAATTTGAACTTGTGTGGCTGAAGTAAAGTACGTATGCACTCAATAAAACAGTAGTCAGAAAGCAAAATCCACGATAATCAGCAGAGGATTGCACATACAGAAAGTATAGTATCAACAAAAGGGAGGTAAAAGTACGGTGACCAACTGTCCCAAATTTTGCAGGATATTCCGATTTTCAGCTCTCTATGGAGGCATCTCAAAGGAACCCTAGGAGGGGCACCATTTGTTCTGGTTTGTCACATAACATGATTGTCCAACTGACAGAAACATAAAGAGAACAATGAAAAGATGGGTAGGAGAGGATAAGTCGTTGATATTACTCCATTTTCCCTACCACTACATTGCCGCCTGGTGGTACAGTAGAGTTCGGTGTGAGTCAGGCAGCCAGTCAGTTTAGTCGTGTTCATAACAAACATACTGTAATTAAAATGGAGGAATGCATGTGTATTCTATCTATTGCTGAATATAGTGATCGTGGGTCATTTTTTGGAATTATTTATTTGTTTTATCACTTTCATCAAAATTAAACATACAGTATTTCAATGTAATTGTTTTATTTATGTCTTGGAGTTGAAAGAAACAGGGGACGGTGTCAATCAAAAGTAACATTAGTGAATCCTGGTCAAAAGACAAAATCTCTGATTTTAATAGCCTAGGGGGCAGGATCGCGCATAATGCCTTACTAACTCTGAACAGGACACCAGATCATGACAGGTTACACTCACACACCAATCTACAAAGATACCAGACAAATTATGAGTTGGCAGGTTACCAGTTTTTTTTAATGTTTTTGGCATGTGGTTTGATGCAGCAATAATCTCAGAATCATAACAAAACTTACTGGATTTGTGCAATAAAAATATTAACCACTGCAGCACCATACTTCCCACTCTCCCTTCATACTCTGTGTTTTTCACTGATATTTTTCAATAAATTTATTTTCTTAGGTTTTTTAGTTTATCTTCTCTTTTCATGTTCAATGTTCCCCATTTCTACACTAACATTTACTGGATTAAGTGTTGCAAAAATCATAACCTGCATGCTTCCTTTTACTCTCCTTTCCAACCAAATGTTCTTTAAATTATATTTTACAAGGGACTTCACTATTTGTTTTCATTTTAATTTGTGTTTGATTATCCTCACATCAGACACAACAGCTGCAACCACAATCTCTTCCCAACACACCGGATGACTGTACCATCTGTGCATTGATAACAAGAACTGCAAACATATGGGAGTAAGTTGTGGTAAAGGAGAGTTTCTACAGCACCTGTATATATTGGCAAAAATGTTAGATACATCTGTAAAGAAGAATGATATGGGAATAGGTGTAAAAGTCTGAAGACATAAGGTAGGAGATGTAGTTTTTAGGAGTTTAGGCTGTTTTTTTAAAACCATGATCTAAGCAGACAAAATGTTTAGGCAAAGTTTACCAATACATTTAATAATACTCACTCTTTAAAATGAGGACATACAGTAAGTGCCTTCAGAAACAGTTCAGACCCCTTCATTTTTTACACATTTTGTTATGTTGCAGACTTATATTAAAATCATTTTTTCTCTCAGTACCTCAGAAGGACAAACTGAAAACAGAATTTTACTATTTTTTTGCAAATGCATAATTTGACAGAGGTGCATCCTATTCTATTGATCATCATTGAGATGTTTCAGGCCCATGTCTGGAGTCCACCTGTGGTCAATTCAGTTCATTGGACATGATAAGCAATGGCAGACACCAGTCTTCTATAAGATCCCACAGAGTGTATCAGAGAAGAAAACAAGTTGTCAGATTGAGGAAATTGCCTACAGAGACAAGATTGTGTTGAGGCACAGATCTGGGGAAGGCAACAAAAAATGTTTATAGTAATGAAGGTTTCCAAAAATCACAGTGGCCTTCATAATTCCTAAATGGAACATCCATGACTCATGCAAAAGTTTTCTGCCTGGACAAACTGAGCAGTCAATGGAAAAGGGCCTTGATAAGAGAGGTGACCATGAATACCATGGCCACTCTGGCTTAGACCCACAAAACTTGTGTGGAGATGGGAGAAACTCCCAGAAGGACAATCACTTTTGAAACTATTTTGGTCTTCATTGCACAGTAGCCAGACAACACATAAAAGCTTGCTTGGAGTTTGCATAAAGCCACCTAAAGGACAACCACAATTCATCCTAGAGCTGGCTGCCTGGCCAGAAGGGCAGTGGTAAGAGAACTAATCAAAAAATACATGGTCACTTTGACTGTGCTCCAGAAAACCTGCATAGAGAAGGCAGGAAACTCCAGAATGACAACCACCACTGCAACACTCCTCTAATCTGGGGTTCATGGCAGGATGGCTAGAAAACACATGCTGTAAAAGCTTGCTTGGAATTTGCAAAAGGGCACATAAAGGACTCTCAGACTATAAGAAACAAGAGCCTCTGGTCTTGAACTGTTTGGCTTCAATTCTAAGTGTAACATATGGAGGAAACTTGACACCAACAGTAAAACCTAGTTGTGGCAATATCATGCTGTAGAGTTTTTTCAGGGTTAGGGACTTGGAGACTAGTTGGGTTTGATGGAATACTGCCCAGAGCAATGTAGAATGATATCCTCAATGAAGATCTGCTCCAAAGTGCATTGGACCACATACTGGGTCAAAGGTTCACCTTCGAAAAGGATAGTTACTCTAAGCACAAACCAAAGACAAAAAAGAGCCAGAGCCTAGAGTCAGAGCTAAGACTTCAACCATATTAAACACTTCCAGACAGACATGAAAATAGCTGTCTACTGACGGTCTCCATTCAACCTGACCAAGCTTGAGAGGATCTGCAAAGAACAATGGCAGAAAATCCCCAAATCCAGCTGTTTGAAGCTTATTGCATCATACCCAAGAAGACTCCAGGATAGAATTGCTGCCAAAGGTATTTCATCTAAGTACTTAGGAAAGGGCCTGAATGCCTGTATCAATGTGACATTTCAGTTTTCATTTTTGAATACATTTGCAAAAATTCCTAAACTCATGTGTCTGAAAAAGTTAATTTAAACTAATTCAGCATAAAGCTGCAACATAACAAAATATGTAAAAAGTGAAGGGGTCTGAAAACTTTCTGAAGGAACTTTATTTGGAGAGCAAAAAAACATCCTTTTAAGTGGTGCTCACCATCAAGAAATCATTGATTTATTTTATCTGACCTGTAAAGCACATTGTTCCTGTTTAAATAGAGGTTCTGGCTTGCTAAATAATTAGCATTAATATCAGTTTTTGATAATTACAATTATATAAAAATAATGAGTGTATTGATGAGTATTTCCTATACTTAACACTAAATTGCAAAGTGTTAAATATAGGAAATAGTCTAAAAATAATTGTACAGTGTTCACTTACACATTAAGAGAGGGTTTAGAAATTATATGGGTGAGAAACTAACACAAACATTTGACCTGTTGTGAAGTAATATGTTTTATTTATCTCCTATTTATTAAGTGTGCAGATACAAAAATTGACAGAAACCAATTTATAAACAAGGCCAGATTAAGACCCCCATTGACCCCTGGATGACTTAGCTCCTTAACAGACAGTTAATCATACTTTTAACGATGTAGAGAGCGGACCCCAAAGGGTGATCATACACAGCTTTATCTTAAAGCTTAAGTTACTACCAGGTTTCAGAATAAGATGTACTTTCAAGTTGTGCAGTGTTTTACATTAGCATCTTGACTTTAGAGACTCTTGCATTCCAAGCTGTTTTATTGTTTACTAGGTCATTTGCAGGAAGTATTTAAATATGTGTGTTTTTTTAAACTGGTTGATTAATATTGTCCTTATGTTGTTTATTTACATTGATGTTTTATTTGTATGAACTTCACCAAATCAAATTTCATGAAAATGGTGGTAGTAACAAGCATGAACTACATAAATGCAATTTGCTTAGTTTATTCAAAAATAAGGGATAACCCACTAAATAAAAGGGACAGGCAGAACTTTTTTAAAAGAAAAAAATATATATTTTGCAGCAGAAGGTGAGCTTTGCAGAAAAAGACTAAAGATTGAATGTTCAATTACAGTTAAGTCCCCTGCCTTATTGGGAATGATAAAGTTTCTCCAAAAAAAACAAAATCAGATGGTGTAGACTGGTTTAAAGCCAAACAATCTTTTTATTTATATTGCACTTATGTTAAAATGTAAAAGTCAATTCTCTTATCTGTAATCAGTGTCTTCAACAACCCTGTAGTGTTCACTAAATGGATATTTAAAAGAGAGAAAGTGCAAACACTAGAAACCTTTTGTACTAATGCCTTAGCCTTAGGCTGGGGACATTTCAATGCTGTTTTAAAACCATCTTTAACTGTTTAAATGTACAATGAATCTACACTATTTTGCATTTGACTTTGATTCAATTTAGGAAGAGACATTCTATAAAATCTATACTTCACAATTATAATCAAATTCAGTACCAAGTGATTTTTAGTAACTTCAGTTTCTGCCCTGCTTATCATGTTGAGGTTTTGGGGAGCTGGTACCTAACCTGGAAGCAGTGGGTGCAAGCAGCGATGGAGCAGTGATGCATTATGGACCACTCTCAGTAATCTATCTAAGACAAGTGTGTTTAGGATGTAAGATGAAAACCCAGACAGATATAGAAAAAACATGTAAATCCAGAGTAATAGTGCTGAGCTCCAGGATTTGAACCCAGTGCTACCCAGCTGTGGGGCATCACTACCAATCACTGTGCCCTGTTTTGCAATACCATGGATTGTTACTATTTAAAAAAAAGTATGCATACAATCTGAGCACCCTGAGCTTAGTTTGGAGAAGTAAAAATAAAAAAAAAATTAGCACTTCAAGAGAGTTATGTATTATCAGCACAAACAACATACAATGTTTTTAATATATCTCAGACCTTAATACAGGTATTACTTTGGTCTCTAGGAATATGTACAGTATTCAAACATACAAAGGCTCAACATCCTTGGTTTATAGGCCATTTATCAACCAAGGATGCCTTACTTTATGTACTGTTCCCTACTATATGGATGGAGCTCACATCCTCAGTCCTAATAAACCTTGCAGATCGGAGCATATGGCAAACTTCTGACTGCTCCAGATGCTCTTAATTAATTTACCTTATTACTTCAACCGCTCTAGATATAAAGACAAAGCATAGAACTTTAAAAGAAATGTGATATTTATTACATGAATAATAATACCAAATAGAAAAAGGAATAATAGAAAAGTTGATAAGGTTGATAGTAAAGTTTGGATATATATATATATATATATATATATATATATATATATATATATATATATATATATATATATATATATATATATATATATATAGGAAAAGTTTATGAAAAATTAAAGATGTCAAAGATGAATGTCCTGTGCAGCTTGTGATCTAGCAATCGAAGTTATTCATGGAATGCTTTAGCTGATGATCAGATGAAAACAGCCGCACGTGTTTGTTTCCTCTTCTGGCATTGCCTTTCTTTCGTTGCCATTTCCTCTTCTGATGTTGCTCTCAGACAAGGCATATTTATTATAAAATTTCAAGGGGGTTTCATAACACGTGATTGTTAGATATTTTGATTGGCTGGCTGTCAATATGATGGATGAATTTGCTCAAACTCTTTAATCTGTTTGAGTACGTTCATTTCCCAAATAATAAAGTTTTTAATGTTTTAACAATCTCCTGTCTCAAGCTATAATCTAGTTTGGCAATTTTTAGTCCCATGGTATGTCCCTCTGTTTGCAGGTTGTAAAGTAATTGGATACAGCTTGAAGCATCGGCATGTCTACCTTTCCCAAGCTGTAAACCAATTTAGTCTTGGGCAACAGATGCCACTGTGTCTTGATTACTAGTACAATTCAAAAAACAGGATGCTTTAATGTTAAAACTGTCCATGCAAGTGTCCTATATTTAAATTCATCTTGTTTAGCTTGAGCAAAATATAATGGAAATATAGACACAAAATTGCAGATTTTGCACACCACAACACTATGAAATACTAAAGGCTAAAATAATGGAATATAACAACATAGTCCATCTGGAGAATTATAATTAAATTTTGCTTAAGTTTCTTACAAATAAAACGTTTAGAAATCGTTCAATAATGTATTTCCATAAGCTCTTTGTATACTTCCTCTGTGTATTAGTATTGACTAGTGATTTGCAGACTAACTCTGAAAATAGCTCTGAAATGTTATCTTTATCTGATGCACTAACTGAGAACACTAAACCATACTACATTTATAACACATGAGATTTTGCATATGCTTTAAATCATTTAGATATCTGGGAAAAAATATCCATCCATCCATCCATCCATTTTCCAACCCGCTGAATCCGAACATAGGGTCACGGGGGTCTGCTGGAGCCAATCCCAGCCAACACAGGGCACAAGACAGGAACCAATCCCGGACAGGGTGCCAACCCTCTGCAGGGGAAAAAATATGTTTGTTACAATTCATAAGAACTGAAAAAGAAAAAAGTTTAATGACACAATCCATTTGACTCTTATTTTAGAATTTTAATACCAAAATACCCTTTCCTCCATGTTAACCTATTTTATAGCATTTAATACATTTTTCTTTTAAAACATATTGCATCAGCAGGTTTTAAATGAAGTCCAATACATAAAATGCTCTACTAAATAATTAAGAAATATTATTACTTCCCATATGACTGTTGAAAAGTGTAAACAAGAAAATGCTAATGAGTGATGTTCATTTCAATTTCAATGTGTTCTCATCTGCAGATATGTTGAGCTAAAATTTAAATTATGCTTTAATTTTCTTAAATCATTTGTTTTGCATGAACATATGCAAATTAAGTGTTAGGCTGATGCTAGCTGAATAACAATGCATTAGAAAATTAACATGTTAAACCATTCATTTGTGACACAAAAGTAAAGTAAGTAGATTCCAACGCATGACAACTGAATTCTGTACAATGTATTCCATTTACTTCATATAAGGATGTTGTAATGCATACTGACAGATTTCTTGCCCTAAAGCTGCATCATTATCTCTCTACCCTCTCAAGTCTTGGGGATTTTTATGTTTTCTGGGTCAGAAAAAAACTAATTATGGCTGAAATAAAAGTGAAAGTCCTCCTTTCTAAAGATATTCTGAAGACCTGACATCTTATCATCCTTCCAGGCCTGCTTTTTAAGGAAAGGTGCTCTGCCCATCTTGTCACATTTTCTTTCTCCCTGTGATGTCACAACCATTTTGGATTCTTGCAAAGGTATGTAGGCAAGTACATAATAAACAGATGCATGGTAAAACTCTCAAAAATAGCAGAAACATACACAAATGCCACCATGTAGGTTTTCTCTGGGTACTCCATATTCATACAGCTCAAACACATCCATATAATGTTTCCTCGTGACTCTGATCGGTCTCTCAATGAATGAGTATGAGTATCTCAGAATGTGACTTACAATGGACTGATATCCACTGCTGGGTTGGTTCCAGCTATGCACCAGCTGCTCAGAGTAAGAAAAAGCAGGAGCAGAAAATTGCATAAAAGTTTAAGCATAAAGTAAAGTTTAAGATGCCTGCAAGCTATGTCATTGGCACCATGTTTTTATGTATGGACAGAGTTAAAAAAATGACATCTATAAAAGCATATATTCTAAATATGCCTGACTATAATTTCAGCAAAAGTGGAAGAAAGTGTCAGAGATGAGCTCTGCTATACACAACACAAACACACCACACCCACATGTAAGTGTGCAGCAGTATACAGTATTTGACTGTGTTTGCCAAATTTGGAAATGTTTCTTCTTCTGGTGATATGTAGAATTCAGTCTGTAATTAAAGGAGCTAAACAGAAGAAAAAGTACAGAAATTACCTTTAAGCTCTCAATTATATATTGATACTTAGACAGGTAAACATTATTATTTAAGATACTAGCCGACATGGCATTACCTGGGTTAAGGAATGGGTTACGGAAAGAAAGCAAAGATTTATGTTTTCTTTTTTTTAAAGGGTGGACCTGTTCTTATTGCTAGCTGTCCCATCTGTCATCCACCCTGCCTCTACTCTTTTCGGTCAGGAATTTGTTCTTTTCGGGTCTGATTGGAATCCAGAATTGTGGTAACATCTTTCTGGGATGTAACCATGAATGCTGTCATATCTAATTTTTCCTGCTAGTTAGCCAATAAAAGGTGTCATTTTGCTTGACTTTTCACTATAACCAACCGAGAAATTTCATGGCTTGATTGTCACTACTTTCAGCCTGTGTCATCATGCTAAACTTATGCTCAAAGAAACACTGCTCCATTTGTCTTTTTTAAACACTTGCTTTAGTTGTTTGAATTTATTCAAATTCTGTGAAATGCTTATTTTATTTTTTTTACTTAAGTGCTTATATGAAATTGAGTAAGAAATGTACTAGACCAAAGGTGAATTAAGTGGATAGGACTGGTGAGCTTTGTTGGGCAGAATGGCCTGTTCTCGTTCAGATTGTTCTAATGTTCTATCATAAAATAGGGGTTAATGTCTGAGACACACCAGTGATCTTAGGTGAAGGACACAGCACACAGAAAGCTTTTAAAAAATAAAAATAAAAAATGCTTTGTTTTTTTTAGCTCTTATGTACTTTTCATTAACTCATATTTTTAAACAACAAAAAAAACCCTACTCCTTATGTTTTTATTTGAAACCTTCGATCCATACAGCTCAGCTACAGCAGGTCTTATCTTTATAATTTTCTTTTTGTATAGCCTTATAAACAAATCCTAATAGTTGTTCTTTGTCAACTTTATGTATTCCAGGAAGCATACTTTAGAATGCTATATTTGTTGCATTAAAAAACTAATTTTAAATCGAATGATTTAGATTTTGACTTAATATTAATTTAAGTGTATTGTTTGTATCATGGTGAAAAAGAAATTTCAAACTTTATCAAAAGTATAGCGGCTTCCCAAGATGCCGTCAAGCTGAGTTATGGAAATGTGGCTTCATAAATGAAATAGGTATAATTCACTTTTAAACTGCTGATTCTAAGCACTTTTATTTGCTCAGTGTTCACATTTCAAATAATCTTGATCTGATTATTTTCAAAAATACTATTTTATTAGATTTGGCGTATCTCTTTAATAAAGATACCTGGGTAGAATCCAGTTTTCTCAGAATAGCAAGTGTAAAACATGTAAGAATATAAGCTAATTATAACATTTCTGTGAAATTCGAGAAAAAAAAACACTATGATAAATATTTTGAAATGAGCATATTTACAGTATGTTATGAGAAAAATATAAAAATGTATTTTTTCAAATTTGGAAGCAAATCAAACAAGCTAGGACAAAAGAAAAAGGTACACAGAGCACAATTCATAAATATTGATACTACGTTTTGGTACTTAAGACTGTACAGTGAAGTCATATGATCTTTATTTCCATGTGTGTTAAACATTATCTTCTGATACATATTAACAGCAACACCAAAACTCAGTTTAGAACACAAACATATCAATGTAATACATGTAAGTAGTAAATTGATACTTTGTAAAATTAACGTAATTTGCTGAAATAGGAATCATACAGAAGCAACACTTCATGAGTTGGCACAATTGTGAGAAGGTATTTTCCACAGTAATCAGGAAGTTTATTGCTTTTGTTCTTAGATTCACCTCTTATTTTTATGGATTTGGACTCATTTGTCTTGGACTGTCTTTTCAGACACGTCTGTTTCTTTAATTTTGCCATTTTACCATTTTGATTCTTCTGTTTATATAAACAAATTTTTCTTTTATTTAGATTCTTTGTGGATTTGTTTCTCAAGCCAAAAGGTTTTTATTATGGTTTTCCTTTCTTTTAAGAGGTATTGATTGAATGAGCCTGCCTATGGAGTTAGGAGGCCAGACAATATGGTTAGGTGTTGGTTAGGTGTTAGGGTTAGAGTTAGGAAGATCCTGAACTGGTTTTGTAGGTCTCCAAGAGACCTCTTAACATTTCCGCTATTAGAATGCACTGTCTTCATAACAATACCCTGGCAGCAAGTGTAAGGGGTGTAGGCAGCTTTTTATATTTTCCTTGTCTGCAGTGCCCTGGAGGTGAAATGGTAAAGTTGGTAATATGCACACCAGAGCAAAGTGCAGGTTGCAGTGAAAAGGAGGAAATGTTGGCACATTTGCATGGTGGAACTGGAACAAAACTCTCAGTGTGTTGGGATTCTGCAAAGAAATTGGGTTGTTTCAAGTGCATAAATAATAAAGTCATATGAAAAAGTTTGGGAACCCCCCTCTTAATTCTTTGGATTTTTGTTTATCATTGGCTGAGCTTTCAAAGTAGCAACTTCCTTTAAATATATGACATGCCTTATGGAAACAGTAGTATTTCAGCAGTGACATTAAGTTTATTGGATTAACAGAAAATATGCAATATGCATCATAACAAAATTAGACAGATGCATAAATTTGGGCACCCCAACAGAGATATTACATCAATACTTAATTGAGCCTCCTTTTGCAAATATAACAGCCTCTAGATGCCAGTTTTTCCCATTTCATTTAATTTCATACCAACTGAATACTGCTTCAGTAAAAATCTTTGTTCTGAAAACACCCCAGTACTCAGATGTTCCTAGGAAATGAAAGACATACCACTGCTATCTTTTTTGTTGAAAGTAGTCAATTATTATGGAGGCTGAGAGGGGTTCCCAGAATTTTTCATATGACTGTATATCCTAGAAGCCTGAGAGTGGAGTCCAAGGAACAATTTACAGACTTTAAAAAAGGTTCAAGTCAAGCAAAACTTACTAAGAAGATGAAGTTTGAGTTCTGAGCATTGGCTGGAATATAAAAGCTTTTTAAGTGGATGAGAAAGTTTATAAATTTATTAAATATGACTAAAAGATACTAAAACAAACACTTTGGACTTCAACTCTAGGGCGATTGTGTTTTTTGCATTGGAGAAAAGGAGCCACATTGCTAGTTTCATATGTGAATGTTATGTGTTAAGGAGGTAAAGTTTGACAAAGTGCTTCTGCTGTGTTGAAGAGTTTTTGTGTGAATTAGCTTATGTTACCCAGCTAACCAGACAATATCACTTCAGCAGCTGATTTGGTTAAACCACTGTAAATATTAATATTAATATGTAATATTAAATATTAAATATTAAGTACATTTTTATTTTCCTTTTGCCCTTGCAGAGTGAATTAACCTTATATCATACATGTGAAATAACTGACATTAAAAAAGAGAAACACTGAGTTAAAATGATTTTGGTTACTGTACTTTTATTATTCAGAAAGAATAATACATTTTTTGTGTGTATGTGAAGGAAGAATGAAACAAGACAAATAGCTAGGCCACTGGATGGTGAAATCCGTAAAATAGGCAGGTAATTTGGCAAAACAAGACAATAAAAAAACCAAAAAACAAGTGAAAACAATAATCAGCCAGTGCTGCAATGCTACATCTTCTTCAAATGGGAGTCAGGGATTGACTGATTCCTTCTTGTGGTGTTCTTATACTGTAGGTGCTCCAAACAGAAAGAGGCAGATTTGGTGGTGTAAGTGGAAGTGACGTCTACATTCCTTTTGCCTTCCATCTTCCAATCTGAGGGCAGAAAGGGGAGAAAATGTGAATGGCAATGCCAACCCATGACTCGGAGCAGTATTGCAGTAGAAAATAAGCCCTGAAGATGTCCCTTATTCACAAATGTGTGACAGTATATTTAAAGATGTATTGACAAGAGAGTTTTTGTAAACATGCATGTTACTGCTGCATATAAAGGATATGTTAAAAGGGCTTGTCAGACAAAATAAATGCTAAAGTGAGTACTGTGCAAGATTTAGAAAAATATTGTGAACATAACCTTTCTATATTATCTCTGATTTATTACTTTTTAATTTTCCTTAAGTTTTGTATAAATTATTTATTTATTTTGGTTACCAGTGGCTTACTAAGGTGTGTTAAACTGGTTGTGTTGGGTTTGCTATTAGGCCTGAATAAGTATCTGATTTGAGACTATTACTGAAGTCCAACTTGCCATGCCTTGTATTGGAAATGTGTAAATAACAGGATAGGTACAAACATTAATGCACATGTAAGTAGCAAGACTAAGCAGAATGTTGTGGCGACACTATATTCCATCACTACCCTTATATTCTCGAATAGTTAGTCTTTTTAACAATTTATCTCCTACGTGGTAGGGATGCTGCTCAAGGTAGTAATCAGCTCTGAACAGGGCACCAACCCAGCACAGAATTCACTTATCCACACACAAACACACAGAGGACCCAGTAGCCTAACCTGCATGTCTTTGGGGAAAGAGGAAAATGAGAGAATAGAGAGGAAACCCCATGCAGATATGTTGAGTATGTGAAAACTCTGAAAGGACAACAGTAAGGCACAGGACACTGCATCTATTAGCCATCAGTGTTAACAATGGCACAACCATGGTGTTCAAAGAGAAAATAAACTGTTATAAATTCTTCAGTTCATTGATTTAAAAATTGGAATCTATTTAAGGCAAGGGCTTAATATTGGGAATTAATCACACTATGCACTGCATTACACTTAGCTCTTGGACTGTTCTGGTAATATGGAGAAAGCTGGACTGTTATCTCACATATGGAAGCAGACTGGTGCAGCTTAAAAGCTGCTGCATTCATGGAGTGGTGGGGTTCTCCTTTATGGCTGACCAGGAGGAGACAGCTTCCTTATAATTCGAAGGCCTCTGTTCCATGGCTGAAAGGTGACGTAATTGGCAGCACCACAGAACACTTTGCTCTCGAACAAAGACATCTGCAGTAATTCAGCTGAGAAGTAATGACAGAATTATTTTGTCATTAAAAGAAGTAAGATAGGGTGAGAACCGTAGAATTTAGAAAGAAATTATGAGTGCAGTCAGAATTTTTTAAGCAAAGTTTAAAGTGTAATAGCATTTAACTAATGATAGAGAATGGAAAGAAAAAGGTAGAAAGATCCAAGATTTAATGACATACAGTAAGTACTGTGCAAAAGTTTTAGGCAGGTGTGAAAAAATCAATCAACAAAATGCAGTGAATGAACAAAAGAGAAATCTAAATCAAATCAATATTTGGTGTGACCACCCTTTGCCTTCAAAACAGCATCAATTCTTCTAGGTACACTTGCACACAGTTTTTGAAGGAACTCGGCTGGTAGGTTGTTCCAAACATCTTGGAGAACTAACCACAGATCTTCTGTGGATGTAGGCTTCCTCACATCCTTCTGTCTCTTCATGTAATCCCAGACACACTCGATGATGTTGAGATCAGGGCTCTGTGGGGGCCATACCATCACTTCCAGGACTTCTTGTTCTTCTTTATGCTGAAGATAGTTCTTAATGACTTTGGCTGTATGTTTGGGGTCGTTGTCCTGCTGCAGAATAAATTTGGGGCCAATCATATGCCTCCCTGATGGTATTGCATAATGGATAAGTATCTGCCTGTATTTCTCAGCATTGAGAACACCATTAATCCTGACCAAATCTCCAACTCCATTTGCAGAAATGCAGCCCCAAACGTTCAAGGAACCTCCACCATGCTTCACTGTTGCCTGCAGACACTCATTATTGTACCGCTCTCCAACCCTTCAACGAACAAACTGCCTTCTGCTACAGTCAAATATTTCAAATTTTGACTCATCAGTCTAGAGCACCTGCTGCCATTTTTCTGCACCCCAGTTCCTATGTTTTCATGCATATTTGAGTCGCTTGGCCTTGTTTCCATGTTGGAGGTATGGCTTTTTGGCTGCAACTCTTCCATGAAGACCACTTCTGGCCAGACTTCTCCGGACAGTAGATGGGTATACCTGGGTCCCACTGGTTTCTGCCAGTTCTGAGCTGATGGCACTGCTGGACATCTTCCGATTTCGAAGGGTAATAAGCTTGATGTGTCTTTCATCTGCTGCACTAAGTTTCCTTGGCCGACCACTGCATCTACGATCCTCAACATTGCCCATTTCCTTGTGCTTCTTCAAAAGAGCTTGAACAGCACATCTTGAAACCCCAGTCTGCTTTGAAATCATTGTCTGGGAGAGACCTTGCTGATGCAGTATAACTACCTTGTGTCTTGTTGCCATGACATGAAACTGTCTTCCACAACCTCACCTTGGTAGCAGAGTTTGGCTGTTCCTCACCCAGTTTTAAGCCTCCTACACAGCTGTTTCTGTTTCAGTTAATGACTGTGTTTCAACCTACGTGTGACATTGATGATCATTAGCACCTGTTTGGTATAATTGGTTGATCATACACCTGACTAGAATCCTACAAAATCCCTGAGTTTGTGCAAGTGTACCTATAAGATTTGATGCTGGTTTGAAGGCAAAAGGTAGTAACACCAAATATTGATTTGATTTAGATTTTCTTTTGTTTGCTCACTTTGCATTTTGTAAATTGATAACAATAAACAATCATTATTTATATTTCTGAAAGCATTCTTTGTTTATAGCATTTTTTCACACCTGCCTAAAACTTTTGCACAGTACTGTATGTACAGCTATGCCTCATAATTTAAAATTGGATTCTGACTGAAATTAGTTGAGTTTTGTTATTTAGACTACCTAATGATTTTTTCCATATGTTATTGCCTTATTGGTGCCAATGTGTTAGCTTTATTAGATGCAATGGAAACTAATTTTCCTTGTCGTGACTTATAGAGGGTTTCCAAATATATGATTTTTTTCCCATTAATTTCATGTCATGGTCTTAGGGATTATTATTAAATGGTCATGTAATGACATACTAATCTGAGAAAAGAACTGGATGGGAGTTACCAAGAATAAAACATAATCTATAAATACAAAACTAGAAAGCGTACATGTACTTGTTTACTAAATCTACTAAATCAGACTACACAAATGGATCTGGGAGGAATCTTACACTGCCTACTCAATCAAAGCAACCATACATATTGTGCTTTATCTGTATATTTAAAGCCTTTGATAAATCTTAGACTATGCCTTTAAACTTTAGTATATCTGTACAACCACAAATTTCATATAGATTGCAAAATATAAATTTTATTAATCCCATGGGGAAATTCAGATACATACAGCAGCAGAAACATATAAAAACAAGGATACAGACTCAGGACACATAATAGACACAATCAATCAAACAAAAATAAATAAGAAAACAAATTAATAAATAAAATAAATGTGCAAATATTTCAAAATTAATTTAGCAGCTATATACATAAAATGTATTATTATTATTAGGTACATCTGGAGGAAGCACTGAATTGCCTGATAGCAGTGGGCAGAACAGACCCCCAGAGGCACTTCTTGGCATACAGTGGCGGAATGAGCCTCTGGCCAAAAGTGCTCCAAAAGGGTCATTCCTGGAGGGGATTTTTCATGAAGGCATCCAATTTTGCCACCATCCTCTTTTCCACACCCTGTGATGGAGCAGGCTTTCCTGATAGGTTTGTTCAGGCATTGTGCTTCTTTTGAGGTCAAGTTACTTCCCCAGGGGACTCCAACAATACATGGCTATTATGGACTATTAAACCATTTCCAGCAGCTTACTGCATTTATCAAAAGACATAAGTCTCCTATAGTGTATCATATATTCTACGAAAAATGCCTTATAAACAAATAAAAATCTTCCTTTTTTAAGTTACCAAATTTAAAATGTTTCACTTAGATCAATGTAGTTTAGCTACTTTAAATGGAACTAATATTTTTATAGTGATGCCACCCATTTTTACTAAATCTCTGCCATTTCATTATATTTAGAACTTTTTTTTATAAACCAATCCATTCCAATGTAATTTTCACTCAATCAAATCACATTAATAATGTTACCTTTACTATTAAATATAAAGTTGTAATAAACATGCAGATTTGTTTAGAGCAAAGAATGCAATAAAAATATGAATGCTTCAGTATCTGGGACCCATTCCAAAGAACTGCAATCTTTTGTCTGACAGATACAAACAGAATAAACATTTTGCAACACATAAAATGTTCTCATTAAAAGGCATTCAGTTATACAGTTTCGCAGTTGA
The DNA here is from genome assembly GCF_900747795.2 of Erpetoichthys calabaricus. Lineage (NCBI taxonomy): Eukaryota > Metazoa > Chordata > Cladistia > Polypteriformes > Polypteridae > Erpetoichthys > Erpetoichthys calabaricus. Next base: position 91,132,341 of record NC_041399.2, read on the forward strand.
AGTGTAAACAGAAAATCAGTAAGTGTATCCAGTACTGAAACTTGTACTTGACATTTATGCTTTTTCATTTCATTAAAGTAAGTTCCATCTCAAACAAACTTTAACACATTTTAAATATAGACTACACAAGTAAAACATGAAAACAGGTGGGGAAGTGCAGAAGTAGCACTTACGGTAAAAACGCTCTTCTTATGGTGCTTACTGCCTTCACTTTACCAGACATCTTATTTGCATTAGCCTGACTACAGGATTTTATGGAGTAATTCAAATTACGTTCCTTTTGAATTTAAATAAAAGGCAACTGTGAGGCAAAAGCAGATTGAAATATGGCCAATTCATTCAGCCCCTGCACATCATCTATGACTATTTCAGTATCCTTGAGTGGATGGACAGCATCAACATTTTTAGAACTCACGAACATTGCTGTGATCTCCCTAGTATATTCTCTTTTGTTTCATCTTCTGAGGTGTCCTATAAAAACAAAGAAATATTAGTTTACTGTATTTTGAGAGCTTATTTTAACTAAAATGGCTTACTATGGTCTTAATGAGGTAAATAACACTGTATTATTGATTCTACAAAAACAATAAAAATGAATTAATCAAATAACAATGTTCTTTAATAATAATAATAATGTTTTATTTATGTAGCGCCTTTCATACACTCAAGGACACAATTAAACCTCTTGGAATGGGATAACTTTAAATCATGTTGTTTTATTGCTAGTCTTAGCTATAGGCTAATTGCAGGCCATATTTTTTAGTCTGAAGCTAAGCTAAACCCTCTATTCCACAGAAAGCTTCTGACTAGTCTAGACAGCTCACTAGTCTTGTAAGGAATGGCATTTACCAATGGTGTCTACACATTGTAGGTTTTATATAATGTGAATTTGAGGACTGTGTTTGGTTTACATTGTCAAAGTAATCCAACAAATATGACTCCCATCAACCCTAATGACAATGTTGAAGACAGTATAAATATTTTTTTTAGAATACTAAGTAGGTAGTGTCAGATACACAGGCTATGCTATTGTGCTGGTTGTCGTCAAAAATGATTGACAGCAACTGTCTACCCATCCCATCTATTCTTTAATGACATTTTGAACCACTTCAGCTAGGTAGGCAACATTGGGCTTTAAAATGCACACTCTTTTAGTGTTGAAGCCCAAGGAAAAAAATGAATCAAAATTATTATGATACTTGAACTGCAATAACTATTTGGAAAAATGGACTGTCTTTTACACCATCTAAACATTAAAAATGTATTACATTGATACTTTTTTTAAAACCTTTATTATCTGCTTGGTCTTCACTCATGTTGCTCCTTCCTTACTCTGGATAACCCCTGTCAGATCAGTGGTGTGCCTGTTGAAATGTGTTTTGACATTTATTTTTAGTGTGTAGCAATGCCACATACTGTATGTGTATTCTGTCTTTAGTGTTGCTATCTCTCCTTATTTTATGTCTGTGACATAAGACTGTGCTTATCTACCTCCATAAGATGTTTTGAAGACTGCACCTATGGAATGACAAATAAAGTAGCTGTAATGTAATATGAAGTCTATTTTAAAGGAAGCAGAGAAAACAGGAGAAAACCTCATGACCACAGTTTTACAGCTTACCTGGACAGCAGTCCTGTGCTGCTATTCTAGATTTTGTGCAGCCAGAAGAAAATAACTAACTCATCTCCAATGATAATTTAGAACAGTGGGCCACTTATACACCAAAGATACGGTATGACTTGAACTGTTTTTACATACTGGAAACTGTTTTCTTCAGTTATGCCACCCCTTATATCAATTTTCCTGTTTATCTGAATTTAATTATTATCCATAAGACAGGAATAACTGCAGAACAATAGGGACTGCCAAAAGATGTGTTGTATAGCTTGATCTTGTTGTTCAATCTCACTGTTAAGTAGAGTAGTTATTTTTTTTTCCAGATTAATGGTGAGTTTTTGTAGACAAGAGTTTCATTTCTATCAGTCCAGAATGAGAGGGCAAGATCAGAGTCTGGTGCTTGTTGGTTCCTGAAGAATGCAGTAAATCATTACCCAATACATATGGACTCAGACTCAAAGCAAATGCAAGAAAATGGCAATTGTATTAAGCAATAAACAAAATGACAATAAATTGAAAGATTGATGCACATGTATACAATATACAAATACAAGACACATATGAATCTACTCTACTTTTTGCGCAAAGTAAATAGTTTTTATTCTCATTTTGTTGATGAAAGCTTAAGTTTTGCAAGGTCACTCTAAACTAATTAACAAAAATTGTTGCAGCTAGAAATAAACAGAAATAGAATAATTTCCCTCACTGACACATACCTTCGGTCCCCTCAGAAAAAGCACTGTGCAGTTGGTCATAATGTTCTACACCTTGGGTTGTAGATCCACTACCTAATTTCTTCCATAAGCCACTTTTTCATTAATAGATTGTCTGTTTTCTTTACTTCTGTTGAAAGTAGTGTTCTCTGTTTGGCATGGTTTTGTGAGTTCTACCACTTGCAAGAAAATTGAAAAAGGTGTCCTTGGCTGGCTTTTATCTCTTTATCTTCTTAACAGAGAAGGCATCAACCTACCTTGGCTACAAATGGGAAAATCCCTGTGTCTTGAGTGGTGTTTGGTTTTTGGTCATTTAATACTTGACTCTTTGCTTCCTCCCATAGCCTTCATGAAGAATTACAGCCTCTACTTTCTTTATCAAAGCTGGAGATACTTCACAGGAGTCGTCATCTTAACCAACTTTTCAAGGACACAGTTTTTCACTCCACATTATTTGACATATACCTTAACAAAGGAAATCAGATATTATGCCCTCATCGATTTGATCTTCATTGATATAGTAATCTGTATCAACTATGTAACTTAAAGTTGATTTTTCAGCTATTTTAGGCTTTAAATTGGTCAGTTTTGAATTAATGTCTTACAAACTATACATGTGACTATTTCAGTATTCCTCATGTATTGTCTGATGCAGTGAATGATGACACTTGGATAGATGACTCAATAGAGGATTTCAGATTTTGAATGTACACAGAAAGTTACGAAAGGTGAAGGAGTGATTTGTTCTAGAATCACAGCATGATCCATCTGAGGTCATACGGTTTGCCCAGCAGTAGCTGATGATGGTCAGCCACGAACCCAAGACATCTGGATTACAAATAGCTCAGAAGCACCATACTTTTCTACACTATGAGCAGATAAAGAACTATTGTGCTTGTGTGTGCAGGGAATGACTTTAAGCCTGTTAACAGAGCATTTCAAGATGATGACAGCTGAGTTCTTCCTCACACTCAGCCCTCACTTTCAGCAGAATACCACTACTACACTTTACCCATTCACAGTGCAAATCCTGTCAACTACTACGACTATTTTGTTGTGGAATCACACCAGGATCCATCCCAGGTCACACATTTTGCATCATGATAACTGCCAATGATCAGCCACAAACCTGCGATGTCTGGATTACAAGGGCGCACAGAAGCCTGCTAGCAGAGTACTTCCTGGTGATGCCAGCTAAGTTCTTATCTCACTCAGCCTCCATGTTCAGTGCAGCACCACCTCTACAATGAGTAAGAAAGCTTCCATCAGATCTCAAGGGAGGAAAATTTCAGACCATTTTCAAAATAAATTTCTACAGTCTTTTCATTTCTACATAATTGAGATATATTTCAAAATGTAAAATCAGATAGCACTTCTGCTTTTTTGAGTTGGAACATCAAAGGCTCAAATTCATAACCAATCGTGGTACAAGTCATGTATCACTTTATTACCATGACTAATTAAAAAACAAGATAATAGCAAAATTATTCTGACACATCACAAAAGAAACTGTATTTTGTGATGGAAATATGCAATGGTCTCTTCAGGTCAGGTACACAAAGCACTAAGGAAGATCAACCCCCATAAGGCAGCAGGACTAGACAACATCCCTGGGCGGGCTCTCAAAGCATGTGCCAATGAGCTGGCTGATGTTCTGTGCTCCATCTTCAACCTTTCCCTCAGTCAGCGCATCGTTCCGTCCTGCTTTAAGACTACGATCATCGTCCTCCTTGCTAAAAAAAGCCCGCCCACCTGCCTGAATGATTACAGGCCGGTAGCACTCACTCCAGTCATCATGAAGTGTTTTGAGAGAGTGGTGCTAGCCCACATTCAGAGCATCCTGGACACTCTGGACCCCCTGCAGTATGCCTATTGGCCCAACAGGTGCACCTACATTACTCTCTCTTCCCCCATCTGGAGAATAAAGACTCCAACATCAGGATGCTCTTTGTTGACTACGGCTCTGCCTTTAACATGGTTATCCCCCATAAACTCACCCATAAACTGTCTGCACTTGGCCTTCACCCCACCCTCTGTGACTGGGGCAGGCCCCAGTCTGTCAGGATTGGCAATAGGATTTCAGCCACCATTATCACAAACACAGGCACTCCACAGGGATGCTTCCTCAGCCCCATCCTCTACACCCTGTTCACCCAGGACTCTGTCGCCTCCCACAAAGATAACATCATCCTAAAGTTCGCAGATGACACCGCAGTGATTGGACGCATCACTGGTGGGGATGAGGTGGCCTACAGGAGGGAGGTGGACAATCTGGCGTCATGGTGTGAGGATAACAACATCACCTTCAACACAGACAAGACGAAGGAGATGACAGTGGACATCAGAAAGGAGAGGAGACCTCACTCTTCATCCGAGGGCTTGAAGTGGAGAGGGTGAGCAGCATTAAATACCTGGGCGTCTACATCAGTGAGGACCTCACTTGGACACTTAACACCACACAGCTGGTCAAGAGGGCTCAACAGTGGCTTTACTTTCTGAGGAGGCAGAGGAAGTTTGGTATGCCGACTAAGATCCTCAGCAATTTCTACAGCTGCATTGTTGAGAGCATCTTGACCAGCTGCATCACTGTGTGGTACGGCAACACTACTGCTATGGACCGCAAACGCCTGCAGAGAATTGTAAAGACTGCTGAGAAGTTCACCAGGACACCACTGCCCTTTCTGCAGAGCATCTACAACTGCAGAGTCCGCAGAACTGCCTCGATCCTCAGGGACCCCACCCACCCCCAACACGAACTGTTCACACTTCTACCCTCAGGCAGGAGGTATAGAAGTATGAAATGCAGGACTTCCAGGCTAAAGAACTCTTTCTTTCCCAAGGCCATTAGACTCCTAAATAACTGACTGGAGTTTATAACCATGGTTCACCTCATTCTATCTACCTCACACAACTGTATATGACTTGTCCATCACACACCTACCTGAAAATTACACTTTATATTTCTATTCTGTTTTTATACTTTATGCTACCTCTGTTACTTATTATCTATCTGCTACTTGTTATTTATGTTTATCTTTATTCGTTGGTTTTGTCATTTGGTGTGGACAGCAAAGAAAGAATTTAATTGTACAGGGAAACATGTTTCCTTACTGTGCACATGACAATAAACTTTGAACTTGAACTTTAGTCATACATTGTAGATGTCCTGTTGGATTGACTGACACCTCAACTGGGATGAGGGATGACTCCTGGCCTAGCTGAGAGACCATAATGAATAGACATTATACATGGAGGTGCAACACAGCAGTGGTGGTTCTCAGTAACAATCCCAGTCAGGGTGAAAGAATAATGGATGGTTGGGGGGAGACTGTCTAGCAAGAGCAGTTCCACCCCCAATATGATGGATGACAGTGTTCCTCTGATACAGTCCCAGTATTGACACCCTCAGGGCATGTTGGGTACAGGACAGACTGGATGCCCACAGGGAGACACTGTCGGTAGAAGTCCTCTCTGTTTTGTATGACTTACGCCTGACCTGGAAGTTCTTCCATCGTCCAATACTATGGCATCAGAAATACTTCTGGGTCCTCCATAAATGAATTCACTGTACCTAGGTTCACTCCACCTAGGAAGTTAGTTAGAGTCAGGAGGAGGTGGACAAGAATGCATGGGAGAACCAAACAGTGTAAGGAGCAAGAACTCAATGATATATTGTGTTCACTGAAGAGAAACCTGTAACATCTATTCCTTGAATAAAACAATACATGATTTGAACCCGGGACTGTCTTGATGTACTTGTGTTTGGGGTTTGGGGCTCAGTAGCACTCCCTACTGTCCACAACATATTACATCTATTCCTTGAATAAAACAATACATGATTTGAACCCAGGACTGTCTTGATGTACTTGTGTTTGGGGTTTGGGGCTCAGTAGCACTCCCTACTGTCCACAACATATTACATCTATTCCTTGAATAAAACAATACATGATTTGAACCCAGGACTGTCTTGATGTACTTGTGTTTGGGGTTTGGGGCTCAGTAGCACTCCCTACTGTCCACAACATATTACATCTATTCCTTGAATAAAACAATACATGATTTGAACCCAGGACTGTCTTGATGTACTTGTGTTTGGGGTTTGGGGCTCAGTAGCACTCCCTACTGTCCACAACATATTACATCTATTCCTTGAATAAAACAATACATGATTTGAACCCAGGACTGTCTTGATGTACTTGTGTTTGGGGTTTGGGGCTCAGTAGCACTCCCTACTGTCCACAACATATTACATCTATTCCTTGAATAAAACAATACATGATTTGAACCCGGGACTGTCTTGATGTACTTGTGTTTGGGGTTTGGGGCTCAGTAGCACTCCCTTACTGTCCACTACATATTACTTTGAACGATAGATACATTAGCAAAAACATTCAAAAAACTGAATGAGTGGCAAATGAACTTCCAGAATATGAGAATATACCTTAATAATTGCTTTCTGCCTATGTCCAAACTGCATTGAGTTAAGGATACAGGGATAAATTGGACATCAATGCACTTATTAAGGTAGGTAGTGACTTTGTCTAAAGTCTGTTTGCAGGTGGCAGTGGTCTGAAGTTAAGAGCCATTTCAATGTTGTTGTATAAGTGCAAACCTTCAGGTAAACAAAATAGCACATTAGAACAACTGAGACAAGAGCAGGTCATCCAGCCCAATAAGCTTGCTAATTCTTTTCACATGGATTCTTCAAAGTAACATAAAGTTAAGATCTGAAGGTCTCTAAAGTCTGACTCTCTACCACATTACTTAATAATTAACTCCAAGTGTCTATGGTTTTTTGTGTGAAAGAAAGCTCTCTAACATTTCAATGAAATTTGAACTTAACAGGTATCTAACTATGTGCCTGTATTGTTGTATTAGAATTTGTTTTAAAGTACAGTAATCCCTCCTCCATCGCGGGGGTTGCGTTCCAGAGCCACCCGCGAAGTAGGAAAATCCGCGAAGTAGAAACCATACGTTTATATGGTTATTTTTAGAATGTCATGCTTGGGTCACAGATTTGCGCAGAAACACAGGAGGTTGTAGAGAGACAGGAACGTTATTCAAACACTGCAAACAAACATTTGTCTCTTTTTCAAAAGTTTAAACTGTGCTCCATGACAAGACAGAGATGACAGTTCTGTCTCACAATTAAAAGAATGCAAACATATCTTCCTTTTCAAAGGAGTGCAAAGCAAGCAGTCAAAAAAAAAATCAATACGGCTTTTAAGTATGCGAAGCACCGCCGGTACAAAGCTGTTGAAGGCGGCAGCTCACACCCCCTCTGTCAGGAGCAGGAAGAGAGAGAGAGAGAGAGAGATAGCGAGACAGATAAAAAAAATCAATACGTGCCCTTTGAGCTTTTAAGTATGCGAAGCTCCGTGCAGCCTGTCCTTTAGGAAGCAGCTGCACACAGCCCCCCTGCTCACACCCCCCTACGTCAGCGCAAGAGAGAGAGAGAGAGAGAGAGAGAAAGTTAGCTGGATAGCTTTTCAGCCATCTGCCAATAGCGTCCCTTGTATGAAATCAACTGGGCAAACCAACTGAGGAAGCATGTACCAGAAATTAAAAGACCTATTGTCCGCAGAAACCCGCGAAGCAGCGAAAAATCCGCGATATATATTTAAATATGCTTACATATAAAATCCGCGATGGAGTGAAGCCGCGAAAGGCGAAGCGCGATATAGCGAGGGATCACTGTAACATTTTTGATCCACTGTACTACTTCCCGTCATAACTTTAAAAATTTCAATCATGTCAACTCTTAATCTGAATTTGTTTTAAAAGGTTCAACTCTATTAGTCTCTCCTCATAGCTGATATCCCTAGCCACTCACCTCTGAATATTTTCTAGCACTGCTGCTCTTTTTTGTATTATGGAGGGCAAAATTGCACACGTATAACAAAAAAGACAGTATTTGAATGTATTCATTACTTTGCAGTACTACTCTCTGTGTTTGTGTGTGTTCAAACCATATTTTTCTCTATGCTTACTAAATTACAAGTGAGAATTTTAGCTTTTTACTAGCAGACACAACTGTATTTCTTGAAGAGCTCATGGCAGAAAAGATTGATCTGGTGTCAGAAATAACAGACCGAGGAGCATATTTAAGTGCTGTTTCTGTGCTTTCTGTATTATTTATTTTATTTCTTTTTCATTTTGCATTCCTTTGCTGACTATATACCATTGTTTTAAGGATCTAAGATACTGCATCTCTGAAATATTGACATCATACCTGCCATTTCTGCCCTATAAATGGAAAGAAGAAATTATGATTGCAACTGCAGTTGTTGCTTAACTTGGCTTCTCTATTTTGCTCTTTGGAATATGTTTTTAATCAAGTCTCTCATTTTTCAGCTCTGTCATGGTTTGTGTTTGCACTTTACTATTTCTATGTATTCATATAATTTCATTTATCCATGTAGGGAGAAAAATGTTTAAAAAGCCAATTCTCTGGCATTGGGTATTGCTTTCTTTTTCAGGCTAGTGCCAAAGTCTGTTTTTTAGTACCATGTGGGGTGCATATGTCTGTTTATCTCTCTTTCATATTCATAGCACACAAACTAGTTTGCATGCACACATACAGTATACTCTGACAAACGTAGAATTTGTACAAATGAATACAGAAAACTATATACATGCACACGAGTGTGGATACAAATGCATTAGTATATACTGTATGACAATCAGTGACCACCAACATACGCGTATGCATACTCACACTCAAGCACCTTCATGTTTCCCACTGTCTTCCCTCTGCATAACTCTATCATTATCACTAAATGTCCTAACAAAGAAGCTAATAATGTTACTGCTTTTTCCCCAACTCATAGTATGGTTAATGAAAAAATTTCCCAACTATATGTTGCTATCAGTTTTCACCCACTGGAGTTTCAACTTTATACAAATGTTTTCTTATACATTGTTAAAGTTAAATTTGGAATTTTTCAAATCAAAGGTATTTCTTCACCATCATGGTATATATTAATTTGCCACATAAAATAGTGTTCTAAAGTGAAACATTTTTTATAAATTTTAATAAATACTTTGTTTGCTCTTGCAGCCTACAATAATGCTAATAAATACACAGATCTATATACAAATGAAAAAACCTTAAAACTTGCTTATTTTTTAAGCCAAAAATGTTATTGAGCATTGATCCAGATCTTGAGATTGCACACATATTTCAAAGCAGACATCTTCATGTTGTTCTAAGAAGGAAAAAAAAGCACAAAGCAAAACATTGTTGTGACTTTTAAAGGAGCCTGTGCAATTTACTCCAACATTTGTCTTCTTCTGCTGCATCTTTCAGGACCAGGGTTGTGAATTCACCTCAGAAAGTCATCACCCAGCGCTTGTATTGACACTGAATATTGATCTTTTGATGTGAATTGCTATCTCAATTCTGCTGAGAACTAGAAAAAATTATTGTAAGGCATACTTAATATCACTTATAATCTTTCACTATAAGAAAGCTTATTTCATTACTTCAGTGGCTGCTTCCACTCTGCGGAAACATGCACTCTCATTTCACTCTGCTTACTGAGATACACGGCATCGTGTAAGCCACTGTTTCCCCTGGCTCCTTGCTGGTGTCTAGGCATCATTAGCATAATCCCAGTCATTTTATTTCTACCTAACATTTCAACTGTACTGGTAATCTGTCATGCGATGTACGACTAGTAGAGCCTCCAAACAAGGTGATAGTTTACAGGCTCATGGCCCACAGACCTCAATGCTGCAGCTGCTTCCGCTGCCATCTCTGCTCAAGGAGCAGCTTTTATGTCAGTTTCTGCAGGTAGCACAGAGCTGTCATTCCTGCCTCACCAGGAACTGCATGAGTTTTGCATGTTATCTCCATGTAGTTATGGGTTGATTATTATTTGTACAAAGTAAATTGAAAGTCTTATGTATTCTTTTCATTACACTTCCACTTTGTAGGCTATACAAAATAACAACACAAAATACAATGGGCGAAAAGTAAGTGCCATTCAGGAAAAAATAATCACATTATATGAGTGTGCATCTGTCTTTAATACAAGATTGGGCAGAACATAACTGTTGAAAAAATAGAATTGCAGAGGCAAAAAGCTTGGCGCTTGGGCCTTATTGGGTTGACATAACTCCACCCATGATGGAGACTATGAGCAGACAAGAACAAAGGAGATTTAATCTTACCTCAAGAAAAACAGTTTCAAGGAACCGTCATAAAATAATTATTTATTCCGTTCATTATCACAAGGATGCCTTATAAACATAAAAGGCATATTTTCTTAAAATGAATCCTTTGTTGCTTCAAAATGAACAAATCTGGTAAGTTTTGAGGCTTTTTCATTCATCTATGGACCCGTGTATCCATTGTTCCATTGTAAGCTGCATGAACAGACAAGGTATATTTTAAATTTGAGAACACAATTTCATCTAACAAATTAATATATACAATGACTTTGAAGAAATGACTGTTACTTGAAAATGCTGAACTTATCCTTTAAGCTGCAAATTTCAGATTCCTACTGCCACCGGGCTTACAATTATATTTTCTTTAACAGGGTGAAGACACAATACCTTTATGTACCAAATAACAGATTCTCAGTATTAAATAGTTATTCTAGCTATATTTTCGATCTTAGTTGGTGTGGCAATCAGAATTCACTTTCCATTAAGACAGATACCTGGCAAGGAAAGGCAATATAATGCTTCATTATACACAGTATATCCAATTAAAAACACAGATAACAAAATATAATGCTGGAGTATTGCTGGAGATTATTATGTGTAATACAAGATGTTTTTTTTAATATGAAAGTTATTTTTACATGGCCCTGTGCTACCTGATGTCAACATATTTCAGCCCTGAGGCATTTTTTAATTATGTCTGACCTTAGCCATGGGCATTAGGTCCTGTGAGAGGCTAGAAAGTTTAAAGAGGACTGGCAAAGCAGAAAGCTTAACTAAAAGTTACAGGCAAGAATGAGGAGAGCCAGAAACCAAAAAATAAAATCAATTGCAAAAGACAATGGACTGGTTTTAATGGGGTGAGTAAAGGATTGTGGATTTGTATAGGTATAGTATAGGTACTTATCTTTGTTATCTGTACTGTAGTTCACCATCCTCTGTGTGCTGGTAAGGCATATACTGACGTGAAGTATGTGTATATTTTGGTATTCTATGTATAATTTTAAGGTAAATGACAAATGATGAAATGGAAGTATACAGGCTATTATAATTATAAAGTAACAACATTTTAGAATAACCAGATTCTGGCCTTAAAATAGGATTACACCCATCTTTCTTTCTGAAACTTTAATGGGAAAATCTGTTCCAGTTAAAGGATGAATATTTTTATAATTTGTCTTCTGAAGAGCATGTTTATAATATAATAAATATTTCAGAGAATTTTGAAGTGGGGTGCAGCTACTAAAGCTTTTTCACATAATTGTTTTAGTCAGATTATGTAGATGAAAAATAAGAATATATTGACTTTAGCTCTTTTGTTCAGTTCCAAATAATGAACATTAAATTCAGTTCAACGGCCAAGAATCTCTGAGACTTCCATTTGTTTATCTGTAACATACAAAACATATTGTGAAAAGGGCAAATCTAAAGGCCTCAAATGGAAGTAATTGCATCCCTTGTGCACTCATTGATTTCGCTCTTAGAATAAAAATTAATTTATCTCATGAATGATAAAACTATAGCCAATTCAAAAAATGCATTTTTTTTTGTTTTCTGTGAATGCTTTGAATTTTTCATTGCAAATTTTTTGAAAGATATAAAAAGTATTGCTTTTTTGTACTGTCAATAATTTGAGAAAGATTGATTAGAAGATCATTACACAAATTTTATGAAATATTATCCTTTTACAATGATAAAAGAAAAATATAGTAGATACTGCTGAAGAAATAAAACATACAGTAATTTATCACTTAATCAATAAATATGTAGTACATTAAGCAGATTTCCAAAATTAACAATGAGTATGTAAGACCACCTACACTCTAAGCTCCAAAAATACTGGCTTTACAAATAAAATACAGTTTTTTGGCCAAATGAGAATTGGTCATGTCTTCATCTAAAAATTTGTTTTAAGAATTGTTATACTTACTTTCCCTCACTATCTACAAAATAAATTACACCTTCTTGCTGCAGTAAAGATGTTGGTACATAGCATCTCCAAGTTATGATGGCAATATACTTTTCAAAAGAGTCCACATCTGTGAAAAACTTGACCTAACTCAACTCAAAAATATACATCACACTCACACACACATATCTCTCTGTTACTTCAAACTATCTAAAATGTATCTGGGTGAAGATCCTACTTTTGAGAGATGTTGTTAGTTACCTTGTAAGACAGACGTATCTAGTCAGGTTACTGTGGCAATTCATTTAGACAGAACAGATGGACATTATACCACTTCTGTGAAGCATAGAGCACCCTGTATTTTTTGTACATGGCCATAAACAGTAGGTGACAGCATTATACTGTACTTCAAGGAAATAAATTGCAGAAAATCCATTCACTCTTTAAAAGACCCAATTACATATAAAAATTTGCACATGACTTAAAGGTGGACAGGAAAACAGAAATGAAAAAATTCTTCCCAACAAATAGCCTTATATACCTTTTATAGTGTAATTACATGCTCCTCCCTATGATATCCTATTTAGCAGAGCATAAACTAATGATGATCTTTTTAAAAAACAAACTAAAAAAAATAAAGAAAAGAAACTTAGACATATAAAAGTATAATAAGAGAAAGGAAGAACAAAATAATTTTCTCAAATATCTACTAACAGGTAAAATGTCATAAATTAAATATGCAATTAATTAACTTTCTACCTTCTTTAAATCTGCATGTTACATTCCTGGCTTGTATCACTGCATATCTCATACTTCTCAGTTCCTTACCCCAAAAGAACCCTCCCAGACATGCTGCAGCTGGTAAGTTCAACATCCTGTCTATAGTTTACAATCTGTATTACTTCACTCAGCACTGTCCTGATATTTGGTAACCATAAAATAAAGATAAACTGATGAAGAAAGTGCCATACACAAAAATTAAAATAAATGTAATCACTTCCAGTGGAACTTCTATTTTTTACAATCTGTTTCCCTTCACTCAAAATTGAACTAATCTTGGCCCTTAATCATAAATTAAAAATAGGTTTTCAAACAAAGTGCCGTGCACATGGAGTAAAATAAATGTAATTACCTCAAGTGTAGTTTAAACTTAACATTCAGTCAGCAGATATACACATTTCTGCATGCTAAAAATTTAAGTGACAGTGACAATAGGCATCACTGCCTTCATCACACATCTTCTTCACTGGGACACATGCTTTAGGAACACATTCTGGGTTGATTTTCTTGGAGTAGCATCTTTGCTTATTTATTAGTCGTTCTTGGGCTTATAAACATTCAATTATCTTGCAAATGCTGTTTCTGGGATAAAATTCAATGAAACATTAACACTTAATGAACAATCTATTGTGATAACTTACTCTATGCACTTATTGAACAATCTATTGTGATAACTTACTCAATGCACTTATTGAACAATCTATTGTGATAACTTACTCTATGCACTTCTTGAACAATCTATTGTGATAACTTACTCTATGCACTTAATGAACAATCTATTGTGATAACTTACTCTACACACTTAATGAACAATCTATTGTGATAACTTACTCTATGCACTTCTTGAACAATCTATTGTGATAACTTACTCTGTGCACTTAATGAACAATCAATTGTGATAACTTACTCTATGCTGTCTTATCTTATCATTTATAAGTCAAAAAAATCTAATCTACTTGCCATAATGCAATAGGAAAAGGATGTTCTTTGTTACAATGCATAATCCAAAAGCTCTTTTGAATCTAGTCCTCAATTAAATCCTTTTATTTCTCTGCTCTGTACATAGGATGGGCTATCTGATCCAACCTAAAAAATGAAGTACTATATGTCTTACAGGTTGACCTTTTATTTATTACAGTAAAACCCTTCAAGTCAATAAAATAAAAAAAGCAAGAACAAATCTTAAGTGGGACACTTTCCAGGGGATGCTCACACACAGGCATCCACTCACATATTAATTTCCATTTAATTTAGTGTCAACATTTACCTAGTGTGTATGACTTTGGGACAGAAGAAGAAATCAAAATATTCTGGGAAATTTCATAAATCCAGGCAGAATGTGCAAAATCTATACTGTGAACAAACCAGAAATAAGCATAAGACACAGAAACTATGAAGAAAGGGCATTATTCATTGTTGTTTCATCCACTTCTCAAGCCGTTTTGTTTTATTTCAGTTTCATGACTTCAGCCAGTCCATGAAAAGATTAGCTAATGTAAATATTTGGGTTTGACAACAAGAAGAAAAATGTTTTCTCTTTCCTATATGTAACATGTTTATTTTGTAATAACAAGTGGACTGTAACATTTTCCTATATTTTTTTGTGTTTGTGTTTAGAATTTTCAGAAAAATATTCATAATAAATACAGATGTGCAGCATAGGAAATCCTCAACAAGGCCTCATTAGATGAAAATCTTAATTCACAATGTATCGATTTTGTTTCTACAGCTAAGTCACTCTTGAAATATTTTTTGGGCTACAGCATGGGAGAGATGGTCCAGCAAATTTAGATTACAAAATGCAGGAGAATTCAACATCTGATTTGGGAAATTCAAGAAGGGCTGATAAATCACTCCTATCATTAAGTACTTATTTATGCTAATTCAAGAAATAGTCATGGTACTGTAATAATTTTGGTATTCATAGATTCCACAGATGGTTTCTTTTTGGCCTACCTGGTATCTGACAGAAATATTTCTAATTTTAGTCTAAGTGAATGTTAGTTAAAGTCAGATTTGAGGTTATTACAGTAGTTAAATGCAGTAGTCTAATTACATTATCCAGTAATAACAAAGTACTGTAATGCATTACAGTTTGAAATCTTGTCATCAGATTATGTTTTTTTTTTTATTTTAGTAATTCTGGTATGTATTTGAGTGGGGTTGTTGCTGTTTGTTATAATATGTATTTATTGAGTAAATTCTCCCTTAGGACAAATATAGTCCTATCTTTCAATCTATCCATTTTTTCTAAACAAATAATATGTATATGTTGTTAATTGTGCACATTGCTCTGCAGCTGTACTCAGTGAAAAACGCTATAAAAACTTAAGCTGTATTGTGTACAACGTCATGTAGGGCAGTTATTCCATTTCACATAATGTTTGAAGAGGCAAGTATAGCTACCTGATATGCATGCACTGCCCAATTTGCACTTCACATATGGACTGTTCATTGAATTTTAAGAGGCTTTAAGGTCTATATCCAGACATTTTTTTTGTTTAACAACATTTCGTGATAATGTGTTTTACTTTAAGATTTGGTCAACTTTAGAAAGTAAAGATTTTAAGTGAAAGATAACAAAATTTTCAGTTTTATAACACAATGAAAGAATGTAATTATAGGTTAAGGAAGATGGAGTAAAGTGAGAAAGGGGGAAAAAGTGTGAAAATGAAAGTGTTCATTCAGATAATGTGACAATTAAATATATGATTGTTATAATTCTTCTTTTGTTAGCTTGAGATATACAGAATCTGAAAATCTGAGCTGTACGTATACACTATATAACATATTCACTTGTTTTTTTAATATGATAAAATTACATTTTGCATTTTAATATTCTGCCATCCTGTTTTTGAATAGTGAATTCTGGTTCAAATTTTGCAACAGCAGTTAAAATTATTTTGTACATCTATAAAGTTACTCCAAAACAGTCAAGGAGATGGTCATGAATGAAGTCTGGGAACAGATGGAATGATATTCCCACACAAGTACATCATTCATTTCCTCAAATATTATTGAATGTGATACTAGACAAGGTTTCCCCTTGTCACCACTGCTTTTTGCAGTCGCCACTCGCAATTCACTGTCGAAATGCTTATGAGATTAAGGGGATTATCAGAGAAGGACTTGAACTTTTCACTTTATGCAGATAATATGGTACTATATACTGTATATCAGATCCACAAAATACTGTACCTGCAGTCCTAAAAGCACTAACAGAAGTTCAAAAGATTCCTGGTCTCAGAATTAATTTGAATAAAAGTGTGCTCTTTCCAGTGAACTCTCAAGAACACAATATTAGATTAGACACCTCCCCTTTTATCATCACAGATCAGTTTAAATACCTAGGGGTAAACATCACAAGTAAACATAAAGCTCTTTATCAACAAAATGTTGCTGTCTGCATAGAAAAAATTAAGCAAGACTTACATAGATGGTCTACCCTTCATCTCACTTTAGCTGGAAGAATTAACATTGTCAAAATGAATATCCTTCCTAAGCTTCTTTTTCTATTTCAAAATATTCCAATATACATCAATAGATCTTTTTTTTTATAATTTTATTGATTTTATTGAACTCACACAACATTCCATACATGGAGATCAATTTTACAAAAATAGGATTGAAAACAAATCAACCCCCACCCCTGAATAGATCATTTTTTAAGAAGTTAGATTCAACCATAGCCTCATTTATTTGGAATTCAAAACATCCATGTATCCAAAGGGCAACCCTACAAAGACCTAAGGCAGAAGGTGGCATGGCTCTACCTAACTTCCACTTTTATTACTGGGCAGCAAATATACAAGTTATAAAAACCTGGACATTGACACAAATAGATTAACATATACAGGCTTGGTCGGCAATAGAAATAAAATCCTGCAGTACTTCATTATATTCTTTGCTGTGTACCCCAATACATATAAGTCATCGCCAGTATACTAACAACCCAATTGTGTTTCACTCACTCAGAAATTGTAACCAATGTAGGAAGTACTTCAAGATAGAGAAGCTTTTATCGGTGGAACCTCTGCATGATAACCACCTTTTTCCATCCGCTCAAACGTACGCAGTTTTTAATGTCTGGAAAACATTTGAGATTAAATCATTTAGAGATCTTTAAATAGACAACATCATCACATTCTACGAACAATTACACTCCAAATTTGACTTTCCATCAACACATTTCTTTCACTACCTCCAAATTTAGAAACTTTACTAAACAAAACCTGCCAAATTTTCCTCACTTCCCACCTACCTCTATTCCAGAAAAAATATTGATCAGTCTTGAGTACTTAGACAGCATTTCTGTAATATAAAAAACATTTTAAAGTCCCTCCCTTTCTAAGATCTCACAGTACAGTGGGAAAAGTATCTCTCAATCAACATCTCAGAAAAAGAGTGGAAGGCAGAAATGCACAGAATTCACTTGAGCGCTATATGCAGAAAGCATACAATTATTCAACTTAAAATTATCTATCAAGCACATCTGTCTCATTTAAAATTGTCCAAAATATTTCCAGGGCAAGATCCAACCTGTGAAAGTTACAATCAAGTTCCAGCCTCACTGGGCCACATGTTTTGAGCATGTACCAAATTAACGTCATTCTGGACAAAAATCTTTAAATGCCTTTCAAACAGCCTTGGTGTCCCAATCCCTCCTAACCCATTAACAGCTGTGTTTGGTGTACTCCAAGATGGGCTTAAAGTGGAGAAGGATAAACAAACTGTAATTGCCTTTACTTTATTATTGGCACATAGACTTATCTTGCTCAACTGGAAGAATCCTAACCCACCTCTTTTAAGTCAGTGGGTAACTGATGTTATATATTATTTAAAATTGGAAAAAATTAAATTCTCACTTGGAAGATCTGTACAAAACTTTTTTAAAACCTGGTAAGATCTAATCAATAACATTTTATAATAAGCATTTAAATTTATTCAATTTATATTTATTTATTTTTCATACTATTAAAGTTTTACTCTGTTGGCCTAGGTCTTTATCTCATGGGTGGGGGTTGATTTAATTAAAATCTGGTTTTGTAAAACTTGACATGCTTTTATGGAATATTTTTTGATTTTAAATAAATTCAATAAAATGTTTATATATATATATATATATATATATATATATATATATATATATATATATATATATATATATATATTATTGATTTTGAAGTTCATTAGTGGTGTAAATTGTTATACGTCTAAATCCATTTACAGGCAATTAGGGCTAATGGTATCCGCTTAAAGAAACACTTAAAAAGGATGAAGGATCAATTGATGTGTGGAGAAGCCATATTAAGCAAAGGCCACATGCAGATTTAATAAGTGCCAGTGGAAACAAACACTAATCTTGATGCCATTCTGTTTAGGAATGGTTGTCAGCACAAGAGACTGCTAAAGACAAATGTATTACAGTATGTTCATATCATAAAGTGTAATGCGTCAACAAGTAAGGACAAGTATACATTTTGTTATTGTACTGATTATGTGTGATTGATAAAAAGAATGTATATTAACCTGTTTCCAATCTCTTGTTGTCTCTCCTTAATTAAAGGAAGTACTAAGGTCTTATCAAATTATAGTTCAAGGATGCTATTAATTGGTGCAGTAATGTTTTAGTAATGCAGTAATCCCTCCTCCATCGCGGGGGTTGCGTTCCAGAGCCACCCGCGAAATAAGAAAATCCGCGAAGTAGAAACCATATGTTTATATGGTTATTTTTATATTGTCATGCTTGGGTCACAGATTTGTGCAGAAACACAGGAGGTTGTAGAGAGACAGGAACGTTATTCAAACACTGCAAACAAACATTTGTCTCTTTTTCAAAAGTTTAAACTGTGCTCCCTAACAAGACAGAGATGACAGTTCCGTCTCACAATTAAAAGAATGCAAACATATCTTCCTCTTCAAAGGAGTGCGAGTCAGGAGCAGAGCATGTCAGAGAGAGAGAGAGAGACAAAAGCAAACAAATCAATAGGGCTGTTTGGCTTTTAAGTATGCGAAGCACCACGGCACAAAGCTGTTGAAGGCGGCAGCTCACACCCCCTCCGTCAGGAGCAGGGAGAGAGAGAGAGATAGAGAGAGAGACAGATAAAAACAAACAGTGAAAAATCAATACGTGCCCTTTGAGCTTTTAAGTATGCGAAGCACCGTGCAGCATGTCGCTTCAGGAAGCAGCTTGCACAGAAGGTAGCAACGTGAAGATAATCTTTCAGCATTTTTAGACGAGCGTCCGTATCGTCTAGGTTTGCGAACAGCCCCCCTGCTCAGTCCCCCTACGTCAGGATCAGAGAAACTCAGCGCAAGAGAGGGAGAAAAGTAAGTTGGGTAGCTTCTCAGCCATCTGCCAATAGCGTCCCTTGTATGAAATCAACTGGGCAAACCAACTGAGGAAGCATGTACAAGAAATTAAAAGATCCATTGTCCGCAGAAATCCGCGAACCAGCAAAAAATCCGCGATATATATTTAAATATGCTTACATATAAAATCCGCGATGGAGTGAAGCCGCGAAAGGCGAAGCGCGATATAGCGAGGGATTACTGTACTGTCTCCAATGCATCTTTAGGATTGTGACTGCCAAGACTTTTATCATAACTGGCAAATCTGAGATCACACTACCAGAACTTGTTGGACAACTCAATAAAATTTCTACTCATGATAAGAAATGGGTCCAGTATGTTTTTTAACTGGAGATCTTTATTTAAATATTAAATGAAAGCAGACACATGCATAATTAATATATGTAAATACTTCCAGACAGGACTGAAACACCTTTTCTCTTGTGTCAATGGCACAAATTTCATTGAACCAAATTTGTTTCTCCATTTTTTTGCAAAGTGAAACACTGAGTTTCATGCATATTTGCAATGCATTAATATGAAAGTTTGCAGAGTATCTGAGAGTCTCCAATTTACTCTACATCTCTTCATAATTTTATGCAGGTTCAATGTTCCTGATCAACCCTCTTCATACAACTTGGTCCTGCACCATGAAGCCCAGTTAGATCCTTACTCTTTTTAATTTATCCATCACTTCCGCTTCATCTGGACCTGCTTTCTCCATATGTCCATTACCATCACTCTTTTGCCCATATATTCACTGTTTCACCTCATCACATGTCCATACCACTTACTGCTTTTCCTAGTAGGTTAAAAAATTAAAGCATAGTTCTACAAGTAATCAATCAAGAGCAGAAAATAGGCATTTAAGATAGAGGAGGAAATTACTTATTATCAACCAACCACCTAAATGTTTTTGCTTTGTAATAACAGTTCTAAGAAACTTAAAGTATACTTATTTCCTTACATGTAAAAATCAAATTACTATTATTATGATTAATCTACATTCTGTATTTATTAATTCACTAAAGTGAAAATTCATATAAATGACCTCATTTTTTTTAATATATTGTTATGTTTAATGTTGGAACATGGTTATTACTCAAATGTTTTTGACAGCATATTGGGTACTACCATCAGGTGTAAATTTTCTTAGTGGAACAAGCAGCAATTAGGTGGTTTTTGTAAAAAAACATGGATTTTTTTAAGTTAATATTTGCTATTTCCCTTGAACCTTGTCATTGGGTATCACACAAGCACATCTTCTTCATCACAGCCTGTTAATATTTTTTACTGCAGAAATATTTAGCAAGATATTCTTCATACATAGTCTGGTTCCATCAAACTTGCATGAACATACAAAGTGGTTCCACAGAGCTGATGAACTCAGGACAAAATGCAGCCTGCTGACTAATAATAATGTTATCAGTCAGCTAATATATGAGAGCATAACTGGGCAGTTAATTATATGCATTTGAAGATGAATATTACTAAAGCTTTATTTTAAGATGCAAAAATTGCTCACTCAAGAACCATCCATGTTTTCTGAAGATTTTGAACATTTTTGGAAAAAATGTGTATTGTCATTTTTGAAGTGAGTGGATCACTGTGTAGAAATCCATAGGAAATGCAGTAGGGTAAGTGTGCATTCCACATTCAAGATGCATTGCCTCCTGCAGGGGAGTCTTTAAAAAGTGACAATTACATTACCTCCTTTCTAATTTGTCTAAAGCAAGCAATCCTTCTAAGGGTAGGGAGCTTCTTAAACGCACAGCACTAGACTCTATCTAAAGAAAATAAAAACAACTGAATATATGACAAGTGGTGTGATATGAGGTCTGTGGTGAAGGGTGATTTTTAATTAAGTAATCTAGTCTTAGAGCGTGCATGCTCTGAACAGGTGCAGGTATGTGCAAGCACACGTCACTCTGGGGTTTATTGGTGGTGCTTATTTATTTGATGATTGTACACTCACATGCAGATGTGAGCAGATCAGTCAAGTGGCACATTCACACCTCGGAGTGAGTGGAGGGTCACACCTGCACCCAATTAGAAAGGATATAAGGGAGCCTGCACAGTAGAGTGGTAGAACAACAGAGAGAGAAGGGGAGCAGAGGAACAACGCAAAAAAAAAATGAACTGTAAGTGACAGTGAAGTATTGTGATGGAGAAGAGGAATAGCAGTAAGTAGACGCATGAAGTAGCGAGTGATCGATCATCACTCCTGGGTGGATCGTCCTCGCTCCTCCATCTAAATTCAACGAGGATGATGCACCCCTTGAGAGATGATTGATCACTCGCTCTTTCACACTTCTACCAACTGCTCTGACTCTTTGCTACTGACTGTTCTGGCTATTCCAATAAAGCCTGCTTCTCAGACTGACATTATTTCCAATTCTCACCTCCTGTTCAGTTTTATATCTCTTTCAGCATGCCTCATACACCTTTACTCCTCTTAATGTGTCTCACACTTGCACTTCCTCTTCCATCATGCCACCAAAGCCAAACTGACCAATCAGATTGCTAAGGAGGACTGGACACATAGACCTTAGTATGTTTTATTACATTGAAGATAGATATTACATGAAAATAATATTTTTGGATTTCTTGAACTGTGATTTATAATTCAGGAGAAACATGATTGCCTTTTGAGGTAGAATGCAGAGTGCAGCATAATATGTAGTTGTACATGTACTAAGAATTTCACTTTCTACATCAAACTTGTTTGTTCTCTATTCACATTCACACTTGAATTTCATTTGAAAGTAAAACATGAGTTTTCCATTGCATATATAATATTGGAAAATGTATTTTTAACTGTTTCTGAGGCTAAAATATTAGTGCTTTGTCTACCATTAAAATTGTTAAATAAGTAATAATGCATCATTAAGAAACAATGTTTTTATTGCAACCTGTCAAGCTAACAATGTGCTTGACAGGTTGCAATAAAAACATTGTTTCTTAATGATGCATTCTTACTTATTTTTAGTCATGGACATTACTATACAATGATCTGACATATATATGTCCATAATATTTAAGTCTGCAGATTTCACAACATGCTAAATAAGATCAAAAGAGTACCATATGTTCAAAAATTACTTGATTCTTAAGGCATAATTCTTAACTGTGTGAAAATTAAAATCTCAAGTTATGATAATCTCATTATAGTTAGCAATTAGGATAGATAATAAATCTGAAATTTCATGAATAGAGGAGACATTACATTTAGGCAGATGATAGAATGCTAATATAAGAACACCCATGTTACTTTTAATGATAACCGCAAGATATTCAAAGGAAGTAAAATTACCTTTTAGTCTTTACAGTTAAACAGGCTTGAGAGTATAAAATCACCCACTCTTCCTTCTTCATCAAAAAGAATTAAAGAAACTGTACTCATGGGATGCTGTTTCAACAAGCGTAGCCATTCTGTCTTTGTCAAGCTAGGCCTTGGTTAGAAATAGAAAATTATTTACATGAAATTTGTTAGTTAATGCAACGCTTTGACATTAAATAGTGCCATTTTCAAGGTCTTAGAAAGGTTAGCATGTAGAGAGAATTCAGTGCAAAAGATACAGTAATTAAATTATTTTCCTATATATTTTATTAATGTTGTGATATGGAACACTGGAACCTGAAGTGGAGGTGAATACCAACCTTTGTGTATATCGTAGGTGCTTAGATTTTCATTTTTTTTTTAAATTAACATTTCAGCCTCTCCTTTGTGAACTGTTTTGTAGCTGGACAAAGGAGGAGGAAGAGGTTTTTTTTTGTTGATTTTTTTTTTTTTTGCTTTTATTTTGTAGCCACTGTAAATATTATAAGTAACACCTGCACTAATCTTTTTTGGTTTTGAAAGTGTCTTTGCTTTGGACTTTGTAAATATTTTTTTGCAAGACATTTGTTTGTAAAATAGTCTAGACACGTCTGGAATAAAACAGAATCCTGTTTTTGAATAGTCTTTTTTAGTCTGAGTCTCTCTTATTCCATCCCCTGGTTGCTCGATCTCGTCTACTGACATCCCAAGGTGGCAGTTGTGCAACAGTGTCCTTGCCCGAGGTGTCACAAGGTAATTGTGGCCTTTTGGTTGTAATGGTGTCATTAGCTTGAGGGAAACAAATTCTCAAACAAAGAGATATTTTGGTGGGAAAACATATATAACTCAACTTGAATTTTCATATTTTGTTGCAATACTTACAGAGCCAAGCCAACACAAGAACTTCCATTATGCCTGTTGCAACCAATACCTCCTTCAGGAAGACCTTGGGAGGCTGTCATCATGGATTTTATCATGGATTTTTAGTCTTCTCAGAATTGTCACCTCTCAAAAAATGTAAGATTTTAAACCTGTTGTTTGTGAATGAGACTCTTTTACTTCATTAAATTTCCAACTTGGCTGAATAACTTGCTAGGTTATGTAACATGTGACTGTGTTCCAGTAGAATTTGATATGAACAAAGACTGACAGAATTTTTTTCTGATCACAAATATAAAGGAATCCCTGAGTTGAGGGTTAGGTACAAGTTGTGGCTAATGACATTAGACATCTGCCTAAAAGTTCCATCCTGGAAGTTGGCTCTGCAATTTATTTGTCCATATTCTGTTGTTAAACATGTTGGTCTTGTAATTTATACATTGGCCTTGCCTGCTCATTTCATAATCTGTTTTTCATGTCCCCGTCTGAAATTGGTTTATGTGCACCATCTGAAATCGGTTTATGTTAGTGTATATTTTAAGAAAATTTCTCCAACTCCTAAGTTGATTGGGAACAGAAATTTATTATATCAAAAAATTCTGTTGCCTGGTCCATAAAGCATATTATTTTGTGCCTTGGCCATTTTTCTGGATTCTTTTTCGAGACAATGTATGCTCCTGGATTATTATGCTCCTTTCATCTTTTCTCTGACAAGCTCTATGGATGCATCCAGAGTTTGCCCATTAAAGGGAAGGCCATGTTGTGAATTCTGGTTAATATGCCATTTGTGTCTTCTCTAATACATTTTTCTGTGAGACTTTGTATTTTCTGTTTGTTTAAGGCAAAGAAATGTGCTAATTCTAACTTCACTTTCAGTTTGTTTTTTTTCTACGAATTTTAGTTTTCTGCTATGATTATATTTTTGCTCTATCACAATGCCATCTTACTTTTTGGTGACTGCGTAAATTTTTTGATTCTGTTGTAAAGATGTTGTTCTGTATTGTCAGGGTCATACCTCCTGAAAGTCATGATGAGTGATATGATCAGTGTGATGTTATTTAAACTGGAGTCGAGGGTTAAATTTTGGACAAACATTTTTTCAGTTTGTGGATTATAAAACCAATCTTTTCATAAGTGTTCTTTATTATACAGTGGATTCTTTAGCTAATAACCTTTCACACTATTTTGTTGAGGCCATGATTTTCGGTTACATATTAGTTATAGCTGCACAATCATTTGCCTTTTTGTTTTTGACCCACACTAGTTTTGAGGATTCATCTATTTATACTTTATTCTTGTCCTTGTGTTCTGGCAACCACTCATCATTGTTGGTAGCTTAGCAGGCAGTAGATAGATAGATAGATAGATAGATAGATAGATAGATAGATAGATAGATAGATAGATAGATAGATAGATAGATAGATAGATAGATAGATAGATAGATAGATAGATAGATAGATAGATAGATAGATAGATAGATAGATAGATAGATAGATAGATAGATAGATAGATAGATAGATAGATAGATAGATAGATAGATACTTTATTAATACCAAGGGGAAATTCACATACTCCAGCAGCAGCATACTGATAAAGAAAATATTAAATTAAAGAGTGATAACAATGCAGGTATACAGACAGTCAATAACTTTGAATAATGTTAACGTTTACCCCCCTGGGTGGAATTGAAGAGTCGCATAGTGTGTGGGGGGGGGACGATCTCCTCAGTCTGTCAGTGGAGCAGGAAAGTGACAGCAGTCTGTCACTGAAGCTGTTCCTCTGTCTGGAGATGTTACTGTTTACTGGATGTAGTGGATTCTCCATTATTGACAGGAGCCTGATCAGTGCCCGTCACTCTGCCACGGATGTCAAACTGTCCAGCTCTGTGCCTATGATAGATCCTGCCTTGCTCACCAGTTTGTCCAGGTCTGAGGCGTCTCTCTTCTTTATGCTGCCTCCCCAGCACACTGCCGCGTAGAAGAGGGCGCTCGCCACAACTGTCTGATAGAACATCTGCAGCATCTTATTGCAGATGTTGAAGGACGCCAGCCTTCTAAGGAAGTATAGTTGGCTCTGTCCTTTCTATCACAGAGCATCAGTATTGGCAGTCCAGTCCAATTTATCATCCAACTGCACTCCCAGGTATTCACCTCTGATGATCACGGGGTCCATGAGGGGCCTGGGCCTCCTAAAATCCACCAACAGCTCCTTGGATTTTCTGGTGTTCAGGTGTAGGTGGTTTGAGTCGCACCATTTAACAAAGTCCTTGATTAGGTCCCTGTACTCCTCCTCCTGCCCACTCCTGATGCAGCCCATGATAGCAGTGTCGTCAGTGAACTTTTGCACGTGGCAGGACTCCGAGTTGTATTGGAAGTCCGATGTATATAGGCTGAACAGGACCAGAGAAAGTACAGTCTCCTGCGGCGCTCCTGTGTTGCTGACCACAATGTCAGACCTGCTCCATTCACAAACAGACAGTCACACACAGTAACTGTTGCAAGTCCAGAGACTCTGATACAAATATAGATTTACAGAAGTTTAAAATCAATTTTGCCTGTAGTACCCTATTAAAAACCAGGTCTTTGGAGGAGGCATTGCTGTTGGCTCTTCCTTGTTTTTCATTAAATTGTTATGCACTATATGGCTATGTAGCCTAACAAGCATGATAAGTGTCAGCTGCCTAGACACATTTTTGAACACACAGCATTGAACTTTAACTTTCCCTTGCAGAAAGCTGCTGTCTGGTCACCTTAGTCAATCAAACACAACAAGAGAGAAAATGAACTAGCACAGCTGTTTATGGAATATCTAGGAGTGGATTACCTGGCTACTTAAAGCACACTGAACTACACAACCTAGAATGTGCTGCTGCCAAAGTAAACAACATTCTGCTTCTTGAACAGGTGGATACTGCTACAATGTGAATGACATGTATCTCATAAAACGTTCAGAAGATAAGTCTCTGTATAGATGGCTGGAGCAAAATTGATGCTCCCTGAGCCTTTTAGGATGTATCTGCATGATTGTACAATTTTTGCTAAACAGGCTATTTTGTCTTGGTAGAGTTCCATATTACTCTACTTTCCAGTTTTGTATTCTTTTTTGTGTCAACTTTATCAGAACGCCTCAAATCCCATAGACATATCACTGTTTATATTGTACTTTATAACTTCTCCCCACCATTCCTTCTACATCTATAATCTCAGGTAATTATATAGAGTAATAGACAAGCAGGAGAAGTTACAACTTTAAATAATATATTATTGATAATATTCATAAAATAATAACAATAAGCAAAGTACATATGAATATTGGCAACCATACAACCTGATAAATACTGGTGTATAGTTTCAGGTGGCACACAGACTTGTAGTTACTTAAATGTCATTAGCTAAGTCATCATTTCTAGCTTTCTTCTGGACAGGCTGCATGCCTGTCTCAGTAAGGCTGCTGAGCTATGCCCTTCAATGTGTTGTCCTTTTCATGGTTATGTTTTGAGAGAGAGAGAGGAAGGGGTAAAGCACACAAATGTATACATTCTCTGTCCAAACCCTTACTCCTATAGGGCATTGTGGTACAGAATGGCCTCTGATTCAAAACCAATCTCAAATAGCCATAATTCAGACCAATGAGGGCACACAATACCATTCACACCTGCCACCAAAACCATTTACTGAGCTGACGCTTGCCAGCTAGGTTGTTTGGCCTCCATGTGGGGGTTGGTATTTGCTTTGTTTATGGCTTTTAGGCTCTCAGTCCTAACACAGTCACTCTTACCAAAACTGGTAGGATGCTCCATCCCACACACTGCCATTTCACAACCTGCATCCAAGACTATTTGATAAGCTGAAGCTTTCCAGCTAGGTGGTCTTCCTGTCCTGCAGAGAATCACTTGCCAAGATAGTTTCCGGCAACTTCCCTGACCCTTCAAATAAATTCTGAATCCTGACTCAGTCCTTAAGAGGGGCCGGGGGACACCCTGAAACACTTATATTACGTTTTGCTTTGTCTACCTTGCAAGTAAAGATATACAAAATATTTATCAACTTACAAACAAATGTATTTTTGTTTTTCTATAAGTAGAAATGTTTATGATAAAATGACAATTAAACTGAAATTCTTTCAAAATAACAAAGCTAATTGAGGTAAGCCACCCAAAAAAAAGCTAAAATAAAAATTTCAGACTACTAAATTGAAGTTGAAGTAAAAGGAGAAAATAGTATAAAAATAACAACTTATTTTAAAATGGAGCAGGAATCCCGGGCAGCTAGCTGGCAGGTTTTCACTTTTTGCAGTTGAGCTTAATTCTTAATAAGCTGATAGATTTTCTAGGGTTCTTAGTTCTTCAGTCACACAGTGAAGCTCAAAACTAGTACTTACCATTGCCATGGGAAAGTATTATTATATTAAATAACTTTCTTATGTCTTAAGTGGGGCTATATGAAAACATTTTATAATAATGCACAAGTTTGGTAATAGTTAATATATCCCAAGTGACTCTGTGTGTGTAGTTAGAAAGGGGTGCAAGCCACTACACTAAGCTGTGGATACATTTAAACTTACTTTCCATCCTGACTGAATAGTAAAGTGAAAAAAATCATTTTCTGCTTTAGATATTTTACAACTTTTTAATATGAAGTACATCCAAGTACATTTATAAATATGTTCCCAGCACAGGGATTTTGTTTAATTGAAGAATAGTATAACTGTTAACATTTATATGTAGCATATAATATATGTAGAAAAGGTTATAATGTTGGTTAATAAGGCAAATAACTGACTCATCAAATATCTTTAAAACAGTGGTACTGTATATACAAAAAGGGAAATGCAGCTGAGGTGCTTTTATTTAACTAGCAACAGCTCACATCTAGAAGGATTACCACACTCCTGGAAAGGCATGTATGCTTCTGCAAGGACTTCAACATCAATAAGGCAAATTTTGCAGACCTGGAAAGTGATGAATGACCTAGGAAATATTCAGAGTAAGACTGGAATTAGTATTGAAAAAATGCCCAAAGGATGGAAACAATGTAGAGTATTACATGGTTTTCTGTTGAAAAATATAATTTGCTCAAACGTCAGTAGGAAGGGCTCATTCAAGCCAAAGAAATGGCACAGATTCCTTTTGCTGTTTAAGCGTTGCTAGTATTGTATAATTTTTAAGCAACTGAGGCAAATATGTATCATACAGCATTAGCTTTCCCCAGTGGAGTAGTGATCATAATGGTCATTTTTAAGCATTGTGCAGTTTAATCATACAAATGGGAATTCCTTTGATAGTAGGCTGTGATAAATTTTATTGTATGGACCCAAACAGTAAATAACTGATGATGAGTCACTAATTATCTGGTTTATTGTGAAATCCAGGAAGCTACTAGTCAAAATGAAAATCAGAAAAATTATGAATTTAATATTGAACAGAGCTTGAAAATTTACAAAGCTGCAAAAGTCATCTGTTTTCTAAAAATCAGATTTTATGCCTGTTATGAAATGATTAAGGCAAGAGTTTTGAACTGGATCTTACATCAACAGTAGGCCAATGGAAAGAACAAAGGAGAGGAGTTACTAGGAGTTAAGCAAAGAAAAGAGAACATCCCTCAAGTAGCTGCATTCAGCAGGAACTGAAGAGGCCTGATTGCAGCTGAAGGAATTCCTGCCAGGAGAGAGTTGCAAAAGTCCATCCAAGAATAAACCAGTGCCAGAACAAGGAGTTGCGTGGCACAGTTAGTGAGAAGGGGATGAATCCTCTGAATATTATTAAGACAGAAACAACAGGACTAGGCTGTTAAAGATACATGTTTAATAAATGAAAGTGAGGAGTCCAGAGTCATGCCAAGATTCTTCACAGTGACTAATGGTGAAAGGGTGACATCTTTCAGGGTGTTGCTTATAGACAAATCTGAGGAAGTAGAATCGGAGGGCAAGTACAAGATATCTGACTATGAAAGATTAAGTTTAAGGATATCATCATTCATCCATAATGTGATGGCAGAGGAACAACTGAAAATCTGGGATGAAACTTGTGGACTATAAGAGTCAAATTAGAGGAATGGCCATCATCAGCATAGAGGTGGCAAGAGAAGCCACTGAAAGAGATAATATTGCCTATGGAACGAATGTACAGAAAAAAGAGAAGTAGACCCAGCACTGATCCTTGAAGCACAAGGAAACAAGGAGTTAGACCAGGAAATACAAAAGAATCGGTCCAAGAGGTAGAAGTTGAACCAGTCCAAAACAGAACCACTACTTCCAAATTTATTTAGGGGAAGAGATAAGCAGAGAGTGGTTAACCAGATCAAAGGCTGATGAAACATCAAGGAGGATAAGGACAGAGAAAAGAGAAGCAGCTCCAGCAGATATAAGAACATTCCTTGACGTCATCCTGTCTTAT
Source organism: Erpetoichthys calabaricus (assembly GCF_900747795.2). Classification (NCBI taxonomy): domain Eukaryota; kingdom Metazoa; phylum Chordata; class Cladistia; order Polypteriformes; family Polypteridae; genus Erpetoichthys; species Erpetoichthys calabaricus. Next base: position 91,162,476 of record NC_041399.2, read on the forward strand.
AACACAGTAATCATCCAATTTCTCTGACACTGTTCATGAGTCTTTTGAGTGGTGGCAAATCAGTTCTTCTGAGCTTGTCAAAGCTGTTTTTTGGTGTCAGAAACTGAAAGTACAACTTTGTTGATTTGAACTCCAATGACCAAGCCACGAAGCCACCACTGCCCAGCCAGATTAGGAAATCCACTGAAAGAAACATTTGTCATTTTTCAAATCGATTGGTGAAGCAAGTGCAGCAATCAGAAGTTTGTGCCATTGTTTTAAAAATGCAAAGTTATGACGAAGTAAGAGTTATGGTAGGCTTTTTAAATAGCTTAACTTGTTTCTTTAATCATGACTGATTAAATATAATCTGGCACTTGGACTTTTTAAAAAATAAAAACTAAATCATTGATTTATAGTATTGTTTCTTTTATTAAAATAAGTAGAATATTACGCTTTAGTATAAGGCTACTAGAAAGCAGTTATTTCACCTAATGTTATTTATTCTTTTTAAATTAAATATATGTTTTATTGTGTTATTATTTTACAACTAGGTATATTAAAATTTCTCTATCCCTCCACAGACCTTTGAAATGATTGTTTTTTTCTGCTTTATTATAAAGTGTGTTAGGATTTATAGGGCTACTGCTATTTCTAATATATAATACAGAGTAAAATCCTTGATGTGCATGTACTTTGTTTGAAAAGTTGATACAGAAGTCATTAAAGAAAATTAATTTTTAGGAGACTTTAGTCAAAATATCTTACAATCAACATTTACTCTAATGTTGTTGTAAAGTGAAGGATTTGAACAATGTGTACTGAAACCTACAGTGGAAAAATGATGTATTCCAAAAATATTTACAAACTGGGAATAAATACAGTTGAAATGCACTATAGTTATTATAAAGCAATATATCCACATATGGGAACCATGGCAACACTGCTGAGAAAAATGTAATATTATAAAGCCTGTCAATTGAAGTAATACAGCAAGACTCATTTCAGAGAAGTCTGACTGTTTCCCTGCTTTACCTTTCTCTGTATAAATACAGGACTGTCACATTCATATCCAGATATGAAATATATTTGAAAGTGTATTACTTTAGGCTAATATTTTTGCAAATGTTTCAGATTGTGTTGGATCTAAAATCACTTCCATACCTTTTAAAGTATTATTTGGAATACCACCAGATGAAATAATATTATCTCAGGGAAAATCCATCATGGTATCCTTTACTAAATTGCTCGTATGAGGATTCATTCTGCTTAATTGAAAGAATCTCAATCCAAACCTCATGGCTAAAGGTAAAGTGATTTTATATTGTCTTAAACTTGTAAAAAAAAATTTTTCAAGAATTTATTAACGTTCCTTTAAAAGAGCTTGGCAGTTCTTTGCTCAGTATTTACTCTAATTTCAATATATATTTGGGGGAATCTAACGTAAGGAGATTTGTGTTATAAAACTTTCAGAAATTCCATTTTAGTCACCTTTAAAATCCCATCCTTGAGTACTGAGAAAAGCGCTATATAAATGTAATGAATTATTATTATTATTACTTCTACCAACACTTCTCCCATTCCTGTTAACGGTTCCTGTGCTCATGTTCTGTTACTGTGTATAGTACCTTTGACATTTTTTACAGTATTTCTTCTATGGTAGCAAATCTACTTATTTTCAGCCTCAATTTTCATTTCAGAACAAAAAAGAAGTCACAGGGAGATGCAAAGCATAAACCACATTGTTTTTGATCAAACTGAGGGGCTCCGCCCCCTGCTCGCTTCGCTCGCAAACCCCTGTGTTTGGTTAATCAATCCATCCATCCATCCATTATCCAACCCACTATATCCTAACTACAGGGTCACGGGGGTCTGCTGGAGCCAATCTCAGCCAACACAGGCGCAAGGCAGGAAACAAACCTCAGGCAGGGCTCCAGCCCACCGCAGGGCACGCACACACACACACCAAGCACACACTAGGGACAATTTAGAATCGCCAATCCACCCAACCTGCATGTCTTTGGACTGTGGGAAGAACCCAGAGCACCCGGAGGAAAGCCACGCAGACACGGGGAGAACATGCAAACTCCACGCAGGGAGGACCTGGGAAATGAACCCAGGTCTCTTAACTGCGAGGCAGCAGCGCTACCCACTGCACCACCGTGCTGCTGTTTGGTTAATCGGAGATATACAATTTTAAAAGCTTTTTTTTTCTTTGGAATTGTTTCAATTGCACTTTTACTTTAAAGGTTTATTAAAAACAATATTTGGAATTTGGAATTACCTTTTCTTCAAGATCACATAGAATTTTGAATCCATTTTTGGAGACACATTGTGACAACGCAACGTATAACTGCCTATGAGTGAATATTGTTTCTGTTTCTCTAATAAATAATCCTACTTTTTCTAATGGTTGTCCCTGTGATTTGTTAATTGTCATAGCAAAAGCTATTCTCACGGTAAACTGTAAACATTTTAATACGAATGGCATATCATGATCTCCTTTGGTGTCTAATGTTATTTGCGGAATATATACATCACCTTTCTTGTCGCCTGTTAAAATTTTCATTGCTTCTCTGTCATCATAAATATACATCTGACCGAATTGTGTATTCTTTGAAATTAAACTTTTCGCTGCTTTAACTGTTGTGGGACCACAGATTCTCATAGCATATGGTCCATTATTGTGTAAATCCACGTTTTGTGCATTGAATGATGCGAAGGCGAAAAGACTTTGTTTTCTACTCTTCACCTTTTATTTCTGACCTCGATTTGTCCTGCTATTTTTTCAATTACACCTGGCTCTGATGATTAATTACCTTTTGTTTGCTGTACTGTTTTCATATTCTATACCTTTCTCTGCATGTGTATCGCGCCATCGTTTGTTTGAGCCTTTCGAATTCCACTGCTTTCATAATCTCTTATCTGCCTTTTTTTCTCTCCAACTCTTTTGGGTCTCTTTTCTCCGCGCTGCTCTTTCTTCTTTGCATTGTTTCATCTAGAACGTATTGTCCTCATACGCTTTATATGTGCTGAGAGCACATGATCTGTGCGTGCTACAGATTTACAATTTAAAGAGATTGTTATTTTCATGGGAATTGTTACATATGCATTATTTTCAGTTTTACGTTAAAAACTTTTGTAAAAACAATACTTGTCCTTTATTTCCGGCCCCGTGCATGGTTGCGTTGTGAAGGGGGGGTCGGCTGAACGCACGCTAAGGTTCAGCTGTCTTTCTGCTGCTGGCGAGCTGCCTGTTCTGCTTGTCGCATGTCGTTGTTTTAAGAGCTGGGAGCACATGATGCGTGTCTGCCAAAAGCAATCCAACAACTGCTTGGTTAGATGTCTGTGGACTTGTTTTAAATGATGGCTCACTGCCTTATCTCACGCAACGTTGTAAAAACAATAAATCTCTTTTTTGCAGGACGTATAACGCTGCTCCCATTATGGGATGGGGTGGCACTGCTGTCGTGTCGTGTCTTGCAAGAATCTCATGTTCTATATCCCCGCGAGACGCTCCGTAACCATTCTCTTTAGTCTCACAGGTCTTTTATTTGTCTTCCGTGATGATCACATATCGTCTCCTAGTCATTCCATCCCACAGGATTTTCTTTTATAATAGAGAGATATCCTTTGACTGACAACACGGCATGTGCATGTGTGCTGTCATGGTGCAATATGCAGTTTTGCAATTGCCACTGCTCGAACTTTTTTTTTTCTTTTTGATACCTCATGAGGAACAAACTCTTAATGTCAAGTACATCAGTGTTGAAAAATATGATCGTTATTGTTTCATGAAAATCAGCCCTGGGGGGTTGGAGAAAAAAATCGTCAAAGTCAAATATGCAATCGATCAACTCAGCACAGTGCGACTTGGTGTACTAATTATCTACATTTACAGGCATGCGATACCTTGTGACGTATTCAACAAATACATCCTACTCCTGTGCTATGGAAATTTTTTGGGTCCCCCCTCGTATGAAGAATCACATGAGACTTTTTTGCCATATAGCTCTCTGGTATAGTTAGAAGAAGGCAGTTGTGTGTTTCTTTATAGGTTGACTAGGGGGCTTGCCCCCTGCTCACTTCACTTGCCAACCCCTCTTGCCTGTGCTACGTGCCAGCCACTTCGCGCCTCTGCCGCTCGTGTTGTGAAGAGGGGGGGGCTGAAAGCACCCAAAGGAGATCCGGTCGCTCCTCCAAAACCCCCTCTTAAACAGTGATATAATAGGAGACAAACACAGTTTTTTTTTACCTCCTCTTTGCTCGATCAGCTGCTGGCTTACTGCTGTCACTGCCAATGCTGCATGATGTACATCCCACGTGGCACTTCGAACATTTAAAAGCCTGTTCAGCAGCTATCTTTGTCATTTACTCTTTGTCTTTTATTTCTGGCCCCAGGCGTGGTTAAATCTGTTGGCACAAAATCTAGTCTCGCGGGACGTGAGTTCTTGATATTTTAGTTTATAATTTAAAAATGTAATAAGTATCTTAAAATCTAACAACATCACATTAAAGTTTTTGAAAAGAATGATACCAAACATATATATGTAGGATTTAAAATAAGCCCGATTTAAAGCATGACAAAAAAGTGACATAAAAACGCTGCACAAAATCGTTGCACTTTTAGGCTTAGGATTTTAAATATAGAGAGTATATTAATTTTTTTCCCATGGCTTTTTTTTTAGAAGAAAAAAGGTTTGATCTCTGTATTGCTGACATGAGTAACTAAAACTAAAAATGTGGGAGTTCAAACTAAAAAGAAGTGGGAGATCAGGGTGATGTTTGTAGATGGGTGCACAATTGTCTCAGACACAGGAAGCAAAGGGTGATGGTGCAAGGAACCTCATCAGAACTGGCTGATGTTAAGAGTGGTGTTCCACAGGGGTCAGTGCTGGGGCCGCTGCTACTTTTAATATATATAAATTATTTGGATAGGAATATAAGTAAGAAGCTGGTTACATTTGCAGATGATATCAAGATGCGTGGATTTGCAGGCTTGGGCAGATTTGTGGCAGATGAAGTTTAATGTCAGTAATGTAAAGTATTACACATAGGAAGCAGGTCTGAATATACAACAGGAGCTCTGAAAATTGAGAGTACACCTTATGAGAAGGATTTAGGAGTTGTACTGGACTCTACGCTATCAACTTCCAGACAGTGTTCAGAAGCCATTAAGAAGGCTAACAGAATGTTAGGTTATATAGCACGATGTATGGAGTACAAGTCCAAGGAGGTTATGCTCAACCTTTACAATGCACTGGTGAGGCCTCATCTTGAGTACTGTGTGCAGTTCTGGTCTCGAGGCTACAAAAAGGAAGCAGCAGTGCTAGAAAATGTCCAGAGAAGAGCAACTAGGCTTATTCCAGGGCTACAAAGGATGAATTATGAAGAATGATTTAAAGAGCTGAGCCTTTTCAGTTTAAGCAAAAGAAGATTATGACTGAATTGTTTAAATTTATGATGGGAATTAGTACAGTGGATCAAGATTGTTATTTTAAAATGAGTTCATCTGAAACACAGGGACACAGTTGGAAACTTGTTAAGGGTAAATTTTGCACACACATTAGTAAGTTTTTCTTTACAGAGTGAACTATAAACACACAGTATAAGCTACTAAGTAGCGTGGTAGACAGTAAGACCTTAAGGACTTTCAAAACTAGACTTTATGTTTTTTTAGACGAATTAAGTGGATAGGACTGATGAGCTTAGTTAGGCTGAATTGCCTGTTCTCGTCTAGATTATTCTAATGAGTATTTTTTTACTGAATTGTACATTTTTGTATGTGTCTTATTCTCTTATATATAATAATAAAATGTTTAAAGTGTTTTACAGTTTGAAATATTGAATAAACAATTAAGATGTTATCTATCATAGTTACATTATTCTGGATATATTTTTTAACATTTTAAGTGTTCTACCTTAGGGGAAATGGCATATTTGTGAAATGTAATCAGAAAATGAATACAAAAATCAAAGTCAAGGTCAAAACTGTCAGTGGTCAAAATTCAGGAAGATGTAATGAAACAACAACATCCAAGCCCAGATGTTAACTATTAATCAAAATAGAAAACGTTTTTACACTGAAGTGTTATAAATCATCAAGAACAAAACTGCAAGACATCTGTTTTGTTTCAAATCCAAAATGTTGGACACCAGAAAGAGCATTTTGCATTCTTAAATTCACATCCTATAGTGACATCAAGGTGTGCTTTTGGACGTCACATGGCAGCAATTTTAATGTGTCACTAACAACATAAGCCTTCTAATCTGAAAACTAAACAAATTGGCAGTGTTTGCAAAACACAAAGTGTTGGTGAAAAGTAAATAAAAATGATATTAAAAAATAAATGGCTTCAGGAAAACAGTCAAAATTAATTAAACAAAGTTCAAAAATAAATGCAAGAATGCAGAAATCCCCCAAATCATTATTGTGGTACATTTCAGATCACCTCTATTTGTTATGATTTTGTAAACTCCAAATGTTTTTCTGCCTGTTCTAAATTTTATGACATATGAGTTTTTGAGGTTTTTGATAGTGGAGAATCCAAATTAATCATTAGTTTTCAGATAGTGGTATCCAGAAAAATGTTACATCTTGCAGCCTTTTTTTGTATTTAATGAAACACCATTTTAGTTTTTGTGTGTGCTGCCATTTTGGTAAACCATGGGTATTAGAATAAGTGCCATTGCGAGAGGGTATGGCAATGGAAGTCGTGTCACATGAAACATCAATGAGACCATGTAAAGGTCAGTGTTGTGGACAACAACTTGTTCATGATGGAAAATATTTTTTTACAAAACATTAGTGTATGTTAGTGACAGTATTCTTGTGTTTTGACCTTTTTAAATAATTCCCTTTTACTATAAAATTTGATTAGCATTTTAGTTTTGGTGAATAAATAAAAGTCCTTCTGGTTTTGATCCTTGCTTGCCGTTTGACTAATGTTTGTCACCCGATATCTCTTCCTTACCCTTGTGGCAATATCATTATTTTTGTCATAATATACTTGTGTTATACATATGTTTTTGATTTATTTAGAGCTTGGATGCTCTAGGAATCAATTGCTGTTATTTATTTGTGATTTAAACAAGAATTGACAAGGTTAGTTTTGTTTACTGACGGGGTCGATATGTCACCGGTAGTGACGGTATAAATATAGCTGCATGCCCATTTTTTCTTAACCTTTGGTGGATACACAATGTTTTTCATTATGCTGTCTTGGTGGATTGTTAGCTTTATTACAGGTAGGCCTACAGCTAGAATTGTTTATTTGGCTTACGACAGATTTTGTGCCTGATGTTGTTTAGACTTTTTGGCTTTTGACTTTTAGCTGTCATTGACTATGTCTGGCTCAGTGTTTATCTCTTTTGCTCTCACAATAATCCTTGGACATACCAAGTGTCCATAACAATGTCATCCTCTTAGCACAGGGGTGTCCAACTCCGGTCCTGGTGGGCTGGTGGCTGCAGGTTTTCATTCTAACCCTTTTCCTAATCAGGGAGCAGTTTTCACTGCTAATTAACTCCTTTTCCCTTCATTTTAATAGTCCTCTAAATTGATTTATTTATTCATTAAATGGCAGCCAAACAGAAATGAGATGTGAAACAAACCAAGAGATGACCATCTAAATTTGAATGTCAAACTCCAGCCAATTTCACTCCAACCAGTTTCTTAATGAGAAGCCAATTCTTGCTATTAATTAAAGCTGTTATTGAATATCCCGACTTGTTGCTTCTCTCATTCTGCCACAGTAGACTGTTGATTTTCTGTTTTTTCTATGACCACTGCCAAGATGTTTAGATGACCTGAGCAGACCAACAAGACCAAGACCTTCACCCTTCTTTATTTTCAGGTTAGCTGGTCATTTGGTGGCTTGTTTTGGGTCTCATTATTGTTTGACTGCTCATTAAGGAAAAAGAAACAACTAAGGAGTCTGAGTCAATTAAAACTAAGGCAAACATGTTAATCAGCAGGAAAATGGCTCATTAATTAAGAAGATAGTTAGAATGAAAACCTGTAGCCAGTGCAGCCCACCAGGACTGGAGTTAGACACCCCAGTCTTAGCAGAACAATATTTACTTCTCAGGTCTTTGGATGATACTTTTTTATGTGTGGAAAGTCTAACACAGAGAATTTTATTACTCTTAAAATGATAATCAGTCTGTAGGACCTTATTATAGTTTGTGTTCATTTGTTCTTGCAAATAGAGGAGGGGACAAATATGGTGGTCTCTAAGCTGTCCTGAGAGAAATATTTCAAGGTTGATTCATACTTCAACCGGAGGCATATTGAACATAATCAAACTAAAAGCATGGCAAGTACACCCTTCATTTCATGGGTCTCTTTCTACCAGTCATGCAGAGTGCATCTACTGGAATTTTGCTAAACTGCTCATAACTGATCAAATGTGTTCCAGAATGCAATTAATCCACTTCTTTTGCTCTATTTTCTGTGTACTGAAAAAAGCTAATACATGTAATGGAACTGCCAAACTCTTTTTTTACACATAAACTGGGGAAGTGTGAGTCTTTGTTTGTTACACAAACGGAACAATCGAATGCACAGATTGCTGTATTTTAATTATCAGCGACCAAGGCTTTGTTATTTACTTAGCAGATGATTTTATTGAAAGTGATATACAATAAATCAGTATGCATATTCAGTAATCCCTGTACGTCTGAATAATCCAGAGAAAAGCACAGCAAACAACAGAGAGCAAAGTTTTTAACTAGGTCACAAAAAGACATAACAATAGCATTAGAACCAAATATAGATGAAAGCCAACAGTCTAGCAAAGCCAGAGCTAGCTGATGGTAGATAGGTTCTCTTTCATTGCAGATCCTGGAATAATAGGGATAAAAGGGATGTTTTGTGACGTGTTCCTGTCATATTTATACACAAGCTGCAGTGTTAACAGGCATCCTTCAAGCAGCAGTGCATCAAGTATAAGACCTTCATGTTTTTCTAGTGGTGTTTTCACCCTTTGTATTCAAAGTATTGAAAGTTCAACTCCACATGAAGTGTACATCTACAGCAAAGCAGCAAATCTAAGGGTTGAAGAAGGCCAAAGCCAATGCAAAGCATAAACCAGCCAGCCTTAGATGGGGTGCCATAAATCACAGTTTTCACTCACATAGACACCCACACTCTCACTCAATCTCACAAAGGGTAATATAGAATTTTCAGTTATCTTAACCTTCACAGCTTTGGGGAAACGGAAGGAAAACTGAACTATTAAGAGACAAAACCCACAAGAAAAAAGGAGAATATGAAAACTCCATATAGACAATGACCAGGAGTATGACTGTAGCATAACATACTAATTTGTGAGGCAGCAGCATTATTCAGTCTACCACTGTTGTAACCCTGTAAGCAAAGACTCAAAATAATAAGAAACAACGCTCCAATGACTCCAACACCTGAAGTGGGACAGTTAATTAAAAAACAAACAGGTTTTAACACATTTGCTTGTTTAACATCAATGCCATCATCTGGCAAATGATTCAATAAGTATGTTAATGTAATAACAGCTTTTAATGCCCCCCTTGTTAGTGTCAATTATGCTGACTTCTTTGCAAAATTAATTTTGTAAATACACATTTTTTAATTTGAATTTGATAATCATTAGCTAGAAAGATAGGCCGCGATTTATTAAAGAAAGAATGAAATCCAAAATTGATTTTAAACTGCAAAGCTATTTTAGCTTTTTTTAAGAATGTATTTCCATAGAACCCAATGATCTATTTTTATTTGTAAGCAATGATTTGGCTTAAAACATTTGATAATGCTTTGTGGGGAAAAAAAGGCTGACCTTTGAAGATTATGGTGTTAAATCTTTCATTTGCTCCAGCCTTGTTGCAATTTTTGGTAGCCCATTTTGTAACTATTTCAGAAAAAATGTGCTGCTAAATAAGCTGTCATTATAATCACTTTGTCAAAATTACACAGCAAACAAAAGTGTTCTGAGTTTAAGTATATTCTTTGAAAGATCTTTTATCAAACTACTAAATGGAACATTCTATATTACCTGCATAACATAATAGCAGACGTGTAGGGCATTGTTCAAATACAGGGATACGCTATTGCAAGGCTGAAAATAATTACAAATTTCTTTATTCTTTTTATTGTATTATAATAAGCAGTTACAGTATATTTTCTCAAGCTGTATGTTTCCTAGTTAAAGGCTGTAATAATTTTCAAATTATATATGCTATAATTTGCATCTTCCTTTGTCCCAAAAGCTCAGTTTCAAATGGTACTAGAAATTAAGTAAAAGTCAGTCAAAGCATTGTACACGTTTGGTACATTTTATTCTTTTACTTACATTACATAATTAATGTATTCTCATTCTTTAATCTTATTCAACAGTAGCAGTTATACATTTTACTTTGTTGCAGTCGTAGCTGTAGATTAGGTTAGCCTTTTGAGGCATGTTAGTATGTTCATATGTTTATATGGTCAAAAGTCACATGTATAGAGTAGAGTGCAGTTCTTACTTGCATGTACTGATCAGTCATGCAACATGTCACTACCTACTCTACCCTGCCATAGTCTGTGTTACCGCCTTAACTTGAAACTTTTGTCAGGGTGTTGCTGTGCAAGACTAGATGGGTGCATGACATGTGATGGCATAAAGGTCATATTGTGCAAGTCCTCCTAATCAGAGTTTTGCAGGTAAATAAAGAAACTTCTCGGTAACATGTCCTTTGTGTTCTACTTTCGTCTTATCATTAAAGAATCTGTTTGCTACAACTTCTTGACTTTGATTTTGGTTACTGTAAGGGCTTTGTTAAAAGATAGCTTTGACTTTTCAGTATTGATTTTTGGGTAGTTTTACAGAATGTGTTTTATCTTCTACTCATTTTCATCTAATATTCTCCCTCCTTTTAAGGGCCAGTTTATACTTCATGCTCAGAATGCTTATGCACCTGCATCATGGCTGCCATGCGTTCCCAGAACTGTTTTGATGCATCTTCTGAGCACGTCATCAGATATTAATCTGACGCATGCGTGAGTTGCAGTACCAGCAAAAATTTTGGAGACGTGTGTGTGTGTGTTCAAGTTTTGCTACGTGCCGTCAGCATCGTTGTTTACTATCAACATGTGACAGCAAGCCAAAATGCAACTCCAACAGGATCAATCTCTTCAAACATCAAATGTAAATGCTGTCATGTGAATATGCTTTTCTTCATCCATTTCTCACTTAGGCAATACAAGTGTTGTATATTCCCCATTGCAACAGCATCAGAATTCAAAGAATTTTTGTTTTTAACATCTTTGTCCCTCAACTCACAACACAACGAAGCCGAACATTGTTTTCTCATCATGATCATGTCTCGCAATGTCACCTGGTAGAATCCTCCAGATTTACTTAAAGTACACATTCAAGTATAGACAGTACACTGCTTGCGCAGCAGCAGTGTCCTCAAGCATACACATCACATAATGTTATGTATACCACCAGCCTAAGAAGGTTGAATAGTTAGAGCTGATGCCTTACAGATAAAAAAAAACATCTGGGGTTTGAGTATTGCTGTCCATGTGCAAGTTTGCATGTTCTCATCATGTCCCTATTCTCCAAGTATCTTGGTATTGCTCCAACAAATGAGAGACATGCATAAATATCAGTGCTTCAGTAAGTTTGGACTAGTGCCCGTTTCAGGTCTGTTTCTGGCCTTGTACCTGATATTTCTGGGATGTGCTCCAAGCTCCCAGTGACCCCAAATTGAATTAAGAGATTTTAAGATGATATTTTTATATATTATAATAATACATAATTTTGGATTTATTTCCCATTACATGACCTTGCATAAAAATATTCCTAGCATAATATAAATACTAAGTAAACAGTAACATTTTCAAAATTACTTTAGGTCGCTGGATCAATTTTGAGTTGCATCCATTAAAAGATTGAATGACGTGTTAATTGCTTTTACAAACTGATGACAATAAAACTGGAAAGAACATAAATTTTTATTTATTTAGAATTTTCTTTTAGCCAAATTTAAGTTTGCAGAGTGCTATATCGTTGTTCTCTATTAGCTTTGTGGGAGAGAAGAAAAGTTTACATATTTACTGTAAAAAGGCGATAGGCATTGCTTTTTCTCTTATTTTTATTATGTCTATTCTTTAACACCTGTTTGGTCCCCTCAAAGTATACCACATATGTATATGATGAATAATGTTGCCATGAATAAAAAAATAAAAGCAAGCTGGTCCGTTCTTTTTAAAACATAATTTCCAAGAATATCTTTTTTACTAAAAGGCCACCTACGAACATGCAGCTGAGGAAACCAGATAGAATGCTAAAAATAATAATAATGCTAATAATACTGTGAATTTAAAATGTTGAATAGAGATAGAGTACAGTTTTTCAATGCAACACTATACACATACAGTGACCATGGATGGGATTTAACACCATTATTTTTATTTGCATTGAGCACCTATTATCAGCTGCCAATGCATTTGCTAACTGCACGCAGCCCATTCAAAACTTACACAATGGATATAAGAAAATCATCAGCCATATAAAAGCATTCAGCATACACACACATATGCCCACTCCTTTCAGCACAGATTTCTTAATTAAAAAGAAAAGAGTAAGCCCATAGCAACCTTACAAATTTGTTACAAAAACTACAAATTAAGGAAACCATACATTCAACAAAAATGTTTGCTTATTGATATATTATCACAATTTCAAAAGTAATTAATCAAAAACAAATGAAATGACTAGGTATCATATATTTTCTTTTTCTCAGATCTAGAGCAGGAGTTTATTCTAGCAACATCAGGCACAAGACAGGAATCAGCCTTTCAAAAGATGCTACACTTTTATATAAACCCTCACTTGATGATAGATGACTGACTGCACATGGTGGCCACAGCATTTAAATGGAGATGGAATCAGGAAACACAAATGATCAAGCAAACCAGGTCAGAATGTAAAACATGAATTATAGTCAGGAAACAGTGTGGGAGATCAACATTTCATTAAACTAAACAAAAAACATATAACCAGCGCCAAATTTTTAAACTTTATTCATAGTCAAAAAGTAGAGCCAAGTATTTTAGAACCAGGGATTGAGAACCAAAAATACATGCAAGCAAAGGTCTTTGTTAGAATGTAATCATGGACAAGTAGTAAATGTATGAAACTAACCTTTATAGCTATGAACCAATAATGCCATGTATCTCACACTTCCTCTTGACCATGAAAAGAAACAGCATAGCAACTAATCAACAAAAATTCTCAAGATGGCGGTGCCTATAAAATAAAAAGGTGTCGCGAGAGATATGAGTGGTGTTCAATAATTAATCTACCTGAGTATGAAAGAAAGTATTTGAAACAAGTCTGAGCATTCTGTGACATGTCTCAAGGTTACTCATGCACAGTTATGGCTCATTGCAAGTCTAACATTCCAAGAGGCAGGGTGTTAGGAGAGTCCTCGAGTGAATCAAGTAAGCTTTTTCACCACAATATGCTGGTTCACATGACACATCAATCACAGGCTACCATCTGAAAATGTGGGTTTCAGCAGCTGAACCATCCACCTTACAGTCCTGACCTGGCTCCCTCAGATTATTTCCTGTTCCGAGTTTTGAAAAAATCTCTCTACGGTTTTCAAGTGTTGAAGACATCAAGGCAGCTGTGATGTCCTGGTTTGAAGGTCAAACAGAAGATTTTTTTCAAACGGGTTACAGTCATTGCAGGAAAAGTGGATGAAGCATATGGAGCTATAAAAGTAATTTTTTGAAAACTCTTTTCTTTCCTACAGAGGTAGATAAATTATTGAATGCCCCTCATCTTATATATAAACGTCAATGCGTGGTAGTGAGTGTGTGTCTGTCCGGCCTGGAAGTGTGTGGTGGAGTCAGGGTAAGGGCTCCACCTCCGAGGAAACAGAAAACTCGCTTAGCCGCTAATAACACAAGCGGGGCCAGCACGTCAGCAAAACGAAACCTCAGAAGAAAGACAAAGTCGTATAACATCGGCAAAACTGTATCCCTTTTACTTTTCCTCCCTCCACTAATGAACAAGAGATGTGAGCACGTCGGCAAAACAAATCCTCCTAGGAGAGAGATGCACAGAGTAGATCCTTTCAATTACCTGACATTTCTACAGTTCAGTTTTTTTCTGACAATTTCAATAGTTTCTAGGACCCCAAGCTTTTTACAGCATGGGTTACAAAGCTAGTAAGTTAATAATTTTCCAAATCGTTAAAAACACATCAAGCTCAAAGACAAATGTGGTCATAAGGTTCCTTGGCCCTCAAAATCCACAAAAATGACTAAGTTAAATTGATAAAAAAAATAAACAAAAACCTAATCATGACATTAAAGGACCAGTTCAAACAGGGGGGCAGGGGTGGGGAATAGACCAAATAAATTCTTTGGATGTGAGTAGCAGAGTTCAAAAACAAGAAATCTGGAAGTATCACTCAGAAGTATTAAATGCTGAACCACTTGTGCTGCCCCTTATAAAGACTGAAACTGATTTTGTGAAGAACCCAAACTGACTGATTTATCCATATTCTAATCTTCTTATACAGTTCAGGGGTCATGACCAATTGGTGCAGTTCTCAGCACCATTAAGAGCAAAGCAGGAAGTAGACTTTGATGAGGTGTAAGTTTGTCAATGTGCATACTCTGCCTATTTAGAGCGGCCCATGAATATAAAGTGCACACCGTCGCAATGTTGGTGGAAAACTGGAGTATCTGGAGGGTACACTCCATAAAGACTATGCCCAAACCTGATTTTGAACCTTGGTCTACGGATCTGTGAGGCAACAGGACTAACCGCTATATTTCTGTGCTGCCTAAGCTGATTTATATTAAAACACAAAATTATAAGTTCAATTTTAATTTTTATGAATATTATCTCTATTCTGTTCTTATATGCAACTGAAACAAACTTTTGCAGTGCTGCTGCTGTCATTTATTTTTGAAAGCATGCCTGAATAATTGGATTTGATATAGAGTCTGTCTTTGTGCATAACTTTTACCACTTTGCTCCATAGACAGAGAATGCAATTACATATTACATGTATAATGCAATGTGTATTTCAAGATTCCTTTATAAATTAATTCTGATATCCCAAAATATATGTAATGTATAATAGAGGTATCATCTATAAAATATATATTTTATTTGGAAACCAAAGTAGATATCATTTTTAATCTATTTTTAACTTTGATGTTATGATTTCTAAAGAAGAGGAGCTGCCGAGTATGCCAGAAGCTCCTTTGAATACAGAACAGTGGCACAGCTGTCAGTTTGCCTAGTGGCTTTCACTTGGACATTTTCTGGTGATCCAAGAATGCATGAGCATCTGCACCATTTCAATTTAGTTTTCTTTGATGTGACATCCTTTTATAAACCTATTCTTGATTCTTGAAAGAACTTTCTTATAATAACAGATTCTACAGCCCTCTATTTTTACTTTATTTTATACGATTTCTTTTTTAATCTTAGATCCCATTATTCAGTTTGATAAAATTAGTCCAGATAATTGCTTCTCATTTGTTTTGTCCTCCATAAATATCATTTCCATGTGGAAAGGATGTTAAATGCCATTTGTTTGGGGTCAGTTCCTGCTGGATTTTGTTCTAATTAATATCTTAATTAGAAGCTTATAAATGCCTTTAGCTGAATATTTGAGTGACTGGTTAACAATTTGTGTTTATTTGCTGAATTCCCAGTGTTTTTGTTAATTAATCACGTTCTTATCAATGACATCTGCTGAGTTTTTCTCAATCACATAAGTCTGGCACATAAAATATATAGCTGTATACCAAGACTAAAACAGAGATAGGCCACTGTGAAACAATTGTCCGAAGCCTGATTGGTTATTATAAAAAGGAGAAGTTTTACTTTAGCTCAAATGGCTAAGATGGTCGTATTCTTCTCTTTGAATCCAGTAGTCAAAGTTCACATGCTGCATCTTTGAGTGTGATTACATAACTGGGGCAGGGGGTTGTCTACTTAAATTTGGGGACATATCTGAAATTTGTTTAGGCAGGAAGGGGGCAATGATATCAGGATGGATAGAACTCTCTGTTAAAAGTAGATGCCAATGCAGTCGGAAGGCAACTTGGTCACTATGTAGAAGGGAAGAGTTCTCCTTTACCTCAACAGGCCATGAGAGTTGCACTCTGCACTCTGAATCCAGTGAGAACACCACTCAAGGTAATTTCTTGCCGGTGACAAGTTCATTCAGATCATTTTGTTTAACAGCCCCACATTTGAGTGCAGTCATTCAGAAATGTTTGTTCTTAGGTATGCAGTCTACACATACATATCAGAAAGAAGCTGTTAGTCAGATTTACTGTGATTTGTCCTATTATTTTGACAGGAAATTAAAATGTTTCATATTGTGATTTCCATATTTCACTGATTAAGTGGCTGTTATAATTTTTACATTTTACATAAAATTGTTTAATGAATTCCTGGAAAAAAGGATATGCAGTAAAACCATTAATTCACAAAACTTGTCTAGCATACTATACGATCACCACTCATGTATATGGATAATTTTTTAAATCACCTTCAGACCATCTGTCTAATAGATTTTAATCATCTGCAATTTAACAGAGGTGCCAAAAATTATGGAATATGTTGGCTAAATGATTTTGTTCTTAGCATGTTGTGATACATACAAGTTTTCTGCTAAAAAGGGTTTTATTTGGCCTTCTTCACTAGGCATAGCACTTTAGAGCACGTTTACATGATGCAGTTAATGATAAACTTTAACTGGCCTGCCACAAGAACAAAATCTAATGTGTTTAGATATCCTAAATAAATGACCCAGAAAAAACTAGAACATGGTTAATATCTCAATATCCTCCACTCGAGATACTGTAGAAAATACATATTGGTTTAACATGTACTTAATGCTGTTGGGACAGGCTCAATCCACTTGCCACACTGAATTAATCTTTGATGGAAAATGAAGGAATGAATGAAAGCTTAATTATCATTGAACATGTTTGAAAGACATGTCCACAGTAATTTAGAGATTCTTATGCAAACTAATAAATGAATTAATACATTCCAAAAGCTAAATTCTGATTTCAACAGTTTATAACCAAATTATTGAAGCATCTTTCATCACTCCATCAGTTCATCCGCCTAAACCAATTCTTGCCCAGGAGTCTTCACAGTCTACAGCCATCATTCACACACGGCATGGTCTGATATAATGGGGACTATTGTATCATAAAAATATAACGATATCTGTAATGGTATCTGTTATCTTAGGATATTTTACAAACAAGAGACTGTCTGCTTGATAATTATGTTTCTTTATTATGTTTTGTTCTAAAAAGAGTCAAGCAATTTACATATAAAAAATTGGCAGCTGTCAATCAGATTGTATTAGGTTAAACATTATAGCCATTATGATTCAAGACCTTTCAAATATCATCGTGGCATATTTCATTTTGCTTTATCATATCCACACTGTGTGTCAAGGAGTAAAATACATTTTTCAAGAAATAGAAAAGTGGATTGTTTTTCCTACGGTCCATTCTCAAATTCCCCAGCACTAAATGACTGAGCCAAAATGGCAATATATTTTGCACTTGTCATTTTTTTAAGCTCACACTTCATTCTCTCAAATTAACACTTTTCATACCATTTCTGTCTTCCTCCTCCTCTGTCCTTCCTTTCTGCCTTGTTACCTCTGTTCACCTTCACCTCACTTAGCTCTATACAGTATCTTCTCTGCATTCTTTGGGTTTTACATATTTTAATGATTATATTTTTCCAATAGACAAAAAAAAATCACTTTAAAAATTTTCTGAATAAATAACTCATTTTTAATATTTTAATTTAAAAATTTTAAATCATACACTTAGTATGCAGACAGGATTCAGCACAATATTTCACCAATCAGTATTTACTGCTATTTCAATTTAAGTTACTAAGTATTCAGTTTTTTTTTTTAATTAATGTGAGCTAATGTGAACAGGAACAGAAAATATGAGTAATAGTCTCCAAAACAAAATGAATGCAATAGCTGATTGAGTTAATGGAAAAGATGACATTTTATTTTAATTCTGACCTTTTTATTTGATAGAATGTTGTTAAAGACGTTCTTAAAAGTTTTAAGATAACTGTTGTTTATACAATTTCTGAAAAAAACGAGAAAAAAATATAGAGCACAGGCATAAATAAATACCTACAAAAATGACGGGATTGAAGGCATTAACAGTTATGTGGGAGTCTAGGTCAACAGTTAAAAGTTTATATGAATTTTACAGTACCTAGTTTTGCTGAAAGTGTTCTAGTATTAGATATTATAAGAAACCATGCAAATATGCCCATTTGTTGTATTGAGTGCAATGTTGAAAAAAATTTTCAAAAGTTATTTATATGCTAAAAAAATATAAATTAAGATAAGGGCATATCAAATAAGGTAACATGCTTTGATCTGCTGCTCCACCCTTACCTCAATATATAGCTAAACCTGCCAAAGGAGTTTCTAGACATTTAGCCTATGGAATAATAATCTCGTGACTCCCCATTTGCCCTAATTATCTGTGATCGTGGAGAGTATATTTCCAGATGATAATGATTACACAGCTTTCTTCACAGAGAAATCTAAAATTTAATAACTACCTATACTTAATGTTTAAATGACCCTCTCGGATCCTCTAAAATTTTTTCTTTTATTTAGATCTCTCTCTATATCTCCCTATGCACTGTGCAAAATTTCAGTCTTTCATCAAAAACTTTTTACATTTTTTGACATGATTGCCATTCATTCCAGGTGCTAAGCCGTGAACAAATATACAGTTTCAACAAGTCCAGACTGTAAGAATAGTAGCACAGAGTAGAATTTACTTATGTCTATTTGTATCCATTTGAAAACATTTTCACAGTTAAATGGCTTAGTACATAGTTATTTTTTGCCCACATTGGTTTCAGAAGAAATATCTTGTAAACTGTTTTGGTCTCAGATTTTAAAACTCTTCAGTCTCAACTTTTTAAGCTAGGCTGAAGACTCAACTTCAGTTTAGTATACCCTGACTAGAGCTGCCAATTAGCTGTGCATACTGCATTTCTGTTGTTAGTCATTAGTACTAAAATATAAGTAACACAATATTTATAAATTGATATTAACCCTTCCCTATTCTATTTCTTTTCTTGGTATCCTCATGTCATAATGGGTGCCACTACTCTACTGCCAAGTTCTTTTCATATAGAAAAGTCATCTCACACAAAGTAGCACTGGAATCATTGGTTAGAATGGTCCTTTCATTAGATTGAACAGTCCAGGACTGACTCAACTGTAGAGGCTGGTTGGTTTCCAGGGGCCTCATGTATAAACGGTGCGTATGCACAGAAATGTTGTGTACGAATGTTTCCACGCACAAATCGCGATGTATAAAACCTAAACTTGGCGTAAAGCCACGCACATTTGCACGGTAACTCATACCTTGGCGTACGCAATTTCTCCGCTCGGTTTTGCAGACTGGCGGCACCCAGCGTCAAAGCAGTTTACTGTTCCTGTGTGGTCTTTCTTAGATCCACATTCCTGACGCGGCTTTAACTGCATATTGTTTATTAGTGTAATGCATCTGATTGTAATTAACCTGCAGCAATATAATGGTCCAGGGAATAGCCATAGTATTCCAAATACCATAACTGCTTTAGCGTTGTTACGCTCACTGCATCTTGTTCTTCTTTTTGCTGCTCCCATTAAGGGTTGCCACTGCGGATCATCTTTTTCCATATTACTCTCACTGCACCACTCGGAGTATTTATATCACTGTATCTGAGTGTGAATCACAGCAGCAGCTGATCGGAAAGAGAATTATCGGTATACAGTTTCAAGTACACACTACCTCAACCACGGCAAAACGCGTCAAAGCCTTTCCTGTATGGACCTCGCGTTTCAGAAACAGTTTCATCCCAAGAACTATAAACGCACTCAATCAGCCCATCAAGTGCTCCTTGTAGAACTGTTTGTACTTATAAGTACAATTACCTCACTGTAAACTTACTCTACAGTTATAATATTGCACAACCTGCGCTACTTTATAAAGCGCGTATGATGACAATATCATTTTTAAGATGAAATGCAGCAAAATATGTTGCTTATAGTATACAGATAAAACTTTAACTTCATTTAAATAATCTGCATTGTTAATAATTAAACATGTGAGGACACGGTGCCGCAGCGTATAGCTGGTTCACGGATAGCTCCTGCCTTGCGCTGTATTATTGCTGGTGCTGACGCGACACTGGAAGGATAGACGGATAGAATAATTAAACATGTACTACGAAGATATTTCAATGTTCCTTAAAAGTTTTGAAGAATCGGCGTTCTAAGCTTACAGATGGCTTAATGTCTATTACAGAGCTGGTTGTGTGGCGATTGGGTATTTGGAGAAAGAAAAGTACGTTTGAAAGAGACAGTACTCCTGTAATAAATTATTTCATCGAAGGTCGCACATGGCGCAGCAAGCCTCTTGCGTGAGATATGAACAATCACTGCGCCACCGTTTTCCAATGTTTAATAACATGCTTTCATTGCTATCATCATGAAACAGATATCATGTATACATCTCAGTATTTTAATTATTCAGAGAGCTGTAATATCTTGAATGTAATGGATTCTGTGTCCTGTTGGAGAAAGAGAAAGAACGGAAGCACGTAGTGATTCACACACATAGAGCACATAGAAGATCAAATACAGAACAAAGCATTTAACATGCTACTTGAGAAACTAGTAAAATAAACGATTTTAAGATGAAGTTTATGATGTTCTACTTTAATGGCAAAATAAACTACGTGATTAAAGTGGAAATTTCGAGATTAAAGTTGACATTTCGTGCTTTTTTCCCACTGTGTGCCTATTTGTTTTGTCTGTATCCTAATAAGCTTTCATATGACACTCAGACGGTGGGCTACAACTCGCCTTTTCATGGCGACTTTGATATGTGATTTCTTTTTTATTTCGGGCACTGTGCGATTTTGTGAACTTGGATCTTTCGAGTTTCTCCGACACTCTGTCACTCAATCAACTTTCTTTTGTTGATTATACCACTGTTTAAACCAACAAATAGTACGTTTTTCCTTTGCCTCCACTTCGTATTCGCTGAAATTCTTATATTTTCCCCTGTGCTTTTCCCATTGTCTTTTCACAGAAGGCTATTTATATTGATTTGCATATTCAAAGAGGCGTAATTCTGGGAGGAGTTGGGGCGGGACAGAAGGCGCGTGCACGTGTGTTACTTTTCACGCTGATCGGGATTTATATAGTGGAAGAACGTGAAATTTTGCGTGCGCACAGATTCCTGCATCTGGATTTTTCTGTCCGTACGCACAATCCCGCTTTTGTGCTTACGCCATGTTATAGTGTGAGTTCTACGCACGGCGTTATACATGAGGCCCCAGGACTCTGTGTGTGGTTTGTCTTTGACTTATTTACTGCAATCTGGCTGTGATTCTTCAGTTAATTGATGTACAGATATTGTTGTTTTTCATTTATACTAATTAGTTTCTAATTTGTTTTTTAATGTATTTGAACAAACCTGTATCCCTTATATGTGGTAGTTCTGTATTTAGTGAGTGGTATAATCTATTCTTGCATTTTTCCTTGAAAGTTGTTGCAGCTCTCTGCACCTTCACTTGGTGAGCGATGCTCTGCAATAACAAAGTAGTTTCTACTATTATATTGTATTTCTGAGGTGGCAATGATAGATTGGCCATCTAGCTCTGTAAAGAGGATTACTTGTGTTCTGTTCACATATACATTTTTGCCTCTTTCTGAATTGCCCTTTCCCAAGATTTCTTTTTTGGAGTTTTGTTCTTGTCTACTTAGAGTGCCAAATCTGGAGGGGCTGTCAAAAAACAGGGCCAGTTAAAACCCATTGAGGCATTCCTTGTGTGATTTTGAGCTATACAAGAAATAAATTGTTGTAAACAAAGCAAGTAATTTTAAAAACCCAACATTATGAAAAGTCTTTTTTCAGTCTGTAAACATTATGGTACTGCATTTAGTCAGACACTTACATGTTACAAATTAAAGACAGGCTTTGAAAATTTCTTAGTATATTTAAGCTAGGCATACAGAATAAAAATGGAAACATGTTTTCAAGTTTGTAGGGTAAATAATGCTATTTTTTCTAATATAGCTTAGCACTGAGAAGACCGCAGAGCCAGCTAAGAATGTTTTTCTGATCGAAAAAGAAAACAGGTGTGCAAAGTGCTTAAAATACTGAATATTAGATTTAGGGCAGCATCTTTCTCCCTTTTACATTTTTCTGGATTTTAATCACTTTCTCCCATTCGCTTACCTTTGTACAGTCCATGTGTTATTTTGTGGTTTTATTTTCCCCAAGTCTCTTACCCTTTATCTTTTGTGGTTATAAGGGTGGGTTTTAAATTAAATTATTGCTCTCAAGTGCTGTAGTCATTAAGCTTGCAGTTACCAGAGAGGTCTGCTTAAGACACTTGCTGTCTACTAACCATTTCTAAGGAATTAGCATGCGTTCAGTTGTTGTGTTGTCAGCTCCTGTCAAATGCTCCTTTAGTGTTTGTTAAGTATACTGCTTTGGCCTTTTCTCTCTTGAGAGATTTTGTTTTGAAACTTTGTTTGCATTAGAATATTGTTTTGGA